>NC_086446.1:208964551-209264551 GCF_028390025.1 Pseudophryne corroboree | reverse complement strand
GTTCCCTGTGTCTGGTGATGTTCCTATCGTGATCAATAGCAGCCTCTCTCAAAGTAGCCACAGACAGACCTCGCCAACATGGTTGTGTGGTCTGTACCCTAGTCTTTAATGATTCTTTTAAACCATCCATCAGTACCGATACTGCTACTTCTCGATGGTTTATGTTTGTTTTAATGTCCTCTATGCCTGTGTATTTTGCCATTTCTGATAATGCTCTGTGAAAATACTCTGCAGCTGTCTCTGACTCCTTCTGTTTAATGGAGAATATCTTGTTCCATCTGACTACCGCTGGGAAATACTCTTTTAACTGTAAGTTTATTCTTTTTACATTGTCTTTGTTGTACACATCTGTAAGAGGTACATCCTGATCTAATCCGCAATCAGCTAAAAATTGAGTTGCGTCAACATTGGAGGGTAAACATGCTCTCAGCAATATCTGCCAGTCTTTATTGTTGGGCTCTACAGTGTTACCTAAGTCTCTGATGTATTTTTGACTGGCAACTAAATCTTTTCTAGGGTCAGGGAATTCAGACACTATGGTCCTTAATTCCATTCTGGAAAATGGGCTATACATGGCAATGTTCCTCACAGGGGTGACCCCTGATGTGTCAGTTTTCCCATTTGGAACAGCTATTACCCTAACAGGAGTAACTCTAACAACATCACTCTGTGTGGGTTCTACAGCCTGTGGTGAAATGGCTTCAGCATAGTGTATGGTGCCGTACTTACCTGTAGATACGACCTCACCTATCCCTCCGCTAGGGGCCTTTGTTACTAATCTCGTGGGTGGAGCTGTGCCTACTGTGGTCTCTGCTATGGTGGCTGCTAGAGAGAGCGCTGAAATTGTTGCCGATTCGTCTTCTTGATCACACTCCTGAGGAATGTTCAAAACAGGGTACAACTTGCACGGGTTAATACTTGCATTGGTTAATTGGTTAACATTATCTTTAACATTTATACAGTTGCTAAGTGTTTGTGTGTTACACCTTAGTGCGTCATTCTCCGCAACCAATTTCTCTCCTGATATGTATGGTGGCGGTGGGGCCGTGGCTATCAGTTTTCTGATTGAGCCAGATCCCGCCGCCTGAGCCAATCCTCTCTGTATGTCACCTTCCTGTTGCCACAACTGCAAATAATCGTAATGTTTGATTCGTCTCTTTGTTGATTTAATGAGACATATCCTTCTCCTTAAATTCGTTAACACTTCTGTGCTGAAGCTACCTACTCTTGGGAATTTCTCCCCGTCATGTACTGTCATTCTCTCCCATTCATCACATAAAGCTTCTGTGTGACTTCCGTATTTCTCACACATTACATACCTTGCCGACCCAATTGGTCGGTTCACTGAATCAACCCGAACCGAGGTTGATCGCCCCCTACCTGAACAAGTGGCCCCCATAGTTCGAAGGTGTTGCTTTATTCAACCAACCCTTACGCAAACCAAATGTCCAAAATAGGCTGACGGTGGCGGTTTACCGAGTACCCCACTCACTCGCCCACGCCGACCAATACGACCTGATCACACCGATATGGTGCTGGCGTACTCGACCTAGGGCCCCTGCGACCTGAACCTCTATTTACTGGAACCTGTGAGGGTGCTCCGAAGAACACTTACTCTTTCCAGTAACTATTGGTTGCTGGATAGTTCCTGAGTGAGCAGCGAACTTCCCTTAAAATAAAAAAAGTTACACAAATCACGTTAGAATGTACAAATAGCGTTTATGACCTTCGTACACAAATAGTACCGGTCAGGTTTACTAATGCACACAATTACGTGCGGTACAATCGTTTAGTACACAAGCAACTAATCTTATGTACTGAGCGACCAGTGGAATCGAAAATTTCGGCTGCGAATTCCTTCAGCCAGAGCTTATATGGCCTATATGGGTTTTGCACCAACCCTTTCTTGGTGTAGTGCCTGTGGACTGTATAGCGGACTTCCTTGTCTGCTGTACCTGAACCTGTTGGTCTGCTATGACCTCCTGGTCTGTTACAGTATGACCTCCTGGTCTGCTACACTCTAATGCTCAAATTGTATATTTAACCAGGGATGCCTCCCTAGCCACCATGTACGTCACTTACACGCATGTACCTCACGAGAACTCGACTTTTCTTGTGGTTCAACCTGTAAAATTGTATACAACACACTCACTCACCATCTGTACACTTTTGTTTCTATTTCTATTTCTGCGCAGAAATTTCTCTTTAGACCAGATGTGTTTACAAATTAGGAGAAGGATCTATTAATTTAAATTTGGAATTAAAAAAATTTGCGCGATTTATCGCCTGGCGTTATTTACCGCGTGGCGCTACTTATCGCGTTGAGAGGAGAGAAAAAAAAAAACTTGTGATTTGAGTTACGTGGGCGTACCCGTACGCTCCGTTGCGTAATATACGCTGCGTGCGTCGGCCCTTGGATTGCGTACGCAAGTCTCAGTCTTTTGTTAGAGACACGTGTACGCAAAGCAAAGATCCACCGTAACACAATTTATACGTTTATCAACTATAGAACTGGCAAACAGGAGAGTGACATACGAAAATACACCAATGAAAAGGAAATGCAGATATATATGTGTGCGTGCGTGTGTACGCAAGACAGAAAAATAAACAGTTTTAAAAAGACACTATTGTTTTGTTCTTACCTCCGGTTCCCGGATTCCTTCAGCACCCTTTACTAAGAGAAGCAGACGCTTATCCAAACAGCACTACGAGGAATATGATCTCCCGCCCTTTGCTGCTGGATAATGTCTGCTGAAATTACCTAGTGTAGATATGTGAAGGACGGGCGAGCCGCCAATTGATAAAGCTAAATCTTTATCATATATAATACCCTTTATGAGGTCTAAGAACACTGTACGCTATCTACGTATGAAGTACCGTAAGGGTACGCTAGTTGCGTAACAATCGCTTTGCCGTGATCGAGACGCTCAAGCGTCACGTTCACTCACGGCCAAGAGATCACAGGCAGGCACGTTATTGGCTGTTAACTAACGTAATGATTCGCTATAGCGTAGCGGACGCTCGGGACCACGAGGAGATCACCAGCGGCGCTGACGCTCACTATATTAAACCTTTGTATCTAAACCATAAACAGTGTATTGTGCAGTAAAACCTTAGTGTAATGTTAGAGTGTAAATGCAACACAGTATAACCTTATTACCTTAAAAGCTGTTTGAGCGTCACCGACGCTCTGAGAATACTTAATACTATAAGAAACACACAGATACCGTGCTCAGGGTCCAACGCCTAATATATATATTATGAATGCTATACTTGCAAAAGAGTTAAACACAATACAAGTCATACACTACAATATAACATAGACTACCTAACCAGATAACTACACAGGAAATACAATACAATACAATTTAAGGGAAAATGAGTGAGAAGGAGAGAGAGAGAGAAATTGAGAGAGATTGGCCCACAATAACAAGAAGATCAATATAGTTGCGGAGAAACACTTACGCACAAGGGGAAACGATCGCATGCGCCTCGATATCCAGCTCCCGATTATCAGCAATGAGAACCGTTGAAGAGAGTGAACTGGATATGGTCGGCCTGCCTATTTATGCCCCACACACAATACAATTCAATGGTCCCTACAATCTCATTGTTCATTGGACACAGGAATTCGGCTTCGCATTATAACAAAAGGTCATAGGTTGATTCCCGCCGCATGATTAAATAAGAACAAATAATAGTAAATGGACATAAACTTCTTATGTCCATAACTATTCGCACGAGCGATTAATCCGCTCCAAACCAACACCGGAATATTGCTATTTAAATACTCTTCCGATGGGTACCAAACACCACTGTATGACCCCTGTTAGACCCTTCGTACAATACAAAGAGGGATCTCTCTGTTCAGGAACATGCTATGTTAACTAAACTTTCAGAATCTATCAAAGGGACCATGATCTACAAAATACATTATTACTGAAAATATGTAACGATTGAGTCGCACGCTACGATCACATAAACTCTACCGTAAATACGCATACCGTGCGCCTGCGGGTGCCCGCGACTGTGAGTATGCGCACGCACGGGAGAGCGTACGCATGCGCAGCACGGACCTGTGTGAGGTGCAAATATGGTAGTGTGCATAGAGATATTTTTCTGACTTTGACAGACTACAGGGGGAAGGGTTAGGGTTAGGCTGTGAGGAGGGAGGATTACATTTAGGCACTAAGAGGGAGAGTTAGGGGGTACAGGGAGATGGTTACTATACTTACCACACACCTGTCAGGATTCTGAACATCAGGATGCCACTGTTGGTCTTCTGTCTGCAGTATCCCCACTTCCGGCCTCCAGTATGCATTCCCTATCCAAAGCATGTGCAGTTTTCCTTATTACTGAGTCCTATAAACAAAGCACGGTCTGATTTAGTATATTTGTCCTTAGAGTATATATTTTAATTGTTTAGCTGAACTGCTTTATATTCTATTTGATTATTTAGTATGATACATAGGGGTTTATATATAAACTATAGTGTGTGCATTTTAGACTTCCCTAATAAGATATATTTTTGTCAATGAGTTGTTTTTTAAATGTAATCCATATAAAAATAAATGGATACTTTCCATAAAAAGTTGTACTCTGTATTCTTAATATTAATCTAAAAAAAGAACAAAGATTTTTAAAAATTGTAAAAATATATACCCCAAATAAACAATTATAATATTTGATTAAATGAAGTAAAAAAATAAATAAGATACATGTTTACATTATATCACTTTAATTGCGTTTCATAGAATGCAGTCTGCTTCCTCAGGTAGACATAGGTTATACCATTTCTAGAGCTCTGGTTGGATGTTCCTGGCCTAATATAATTTAGGTTAAGGGTGATGGGTATTGTTGTGATCAATTCTTATTTAGTGTTAGGAAATATACTGTATACATGACTTGGATTGCTGGCCAAAGCAAAGCATGACATCTGTACTCTTTATTTCTACTAATTTCCAAGAACACAGCAGCTGTTAGTCAATTTGCCAAAGTTGCTTATATGGTAGGCTTCTATACCATATCCATCAAACTCCTTTCCCACTCAGATATTCCCAAATATTGTGAAATTCAACCAAAAGTATCAATCCAACCAAAAGTATTAAGAGATAATACTGTATTATTTCATGCAAGGCAGGAACTAAATGAGAATTTTACTGCTGCAGTCCAACTTATCCTATATCACTGGTGAGGGCCTCCTGCCAGGGCTATCTAATCATATGGGCTCAATGGGAATTTTCCCAAGGGCCCCAAGAGTGTAAGGGCCCTAGGCTGATAGCTGAGGATCCCCTTTTTCCAGGGGTACCAGAATTTTGAAAACCGGCCATGGGGAACCGGAGATAGCCGACTTCAAAGCAGTGGTCCCCACCCAAGCCTGTTAATTGCTCTTCCCAGCCATATATTGTGGGTTCTTTCTGACTTAGGGCCTAATTCAGACATGATCACAGCAACAAAAGCTTTCTCTAATGGGCAAAACCATCTGCACTGCATGTGGGGCAGATATAACATGTGCAGAGAGAGAGAGTTAGATGTGGGTTGGTTATTTTGTTTCTGTGCAGGGTAAATACTGGCTGCTTTATTTTTACACTGCAATTTAGATTTCAGTTTGAACACATTCCACACAAATCTAACTCTCTCAGCACATGTTATATCTGCCCCTCCTGCACTGCAAATGGTTTTGGCCATTAGATAAAATTTTTCCTGCTGCCATCAGGTCTCAATGAGGCCCTTAGAGTTTTTCTAAGTTCCCAAAGCTGGAACGCTCCCCTTTTGGTGAACACTGGCAGTTTGTCTCTACGATTCCCAGAACCAGAAATATCAGCCTTCCAGCAACTGGTCCTTGCCCCAGCGCCACAAACCTGGCATGCAGTTTTATATTTTCGTTGGTGGATTACTCTGAATGCTGATCCCCAAGTCCCCAGTACCTCCTGAAATGTGGGACTCACTGGTTTTGTTTATCCCATTGAAAGCTAAGAAATCTTTTTCCAGGAATGGGATATTTCTGCAGTCAAACAAGCTGCTCTTCCACTGGAAAATGATCAATATTAAGCCCACCCCACTATCCACCCATCCCCTACGTATTAAACACCCCCTACCACTCTGGAAGCCATGTACCAGAACACCTTCATTCAGCCCAATGCCCGATTCTACAGTTTAGTAATCTCCCTCTCGCCCCATGTCCCACCATCTGTGCAGTAAAGAAGTCATTAGCAGAAATTAGTAGAGATGAGCGGGTTCGGTTCGTCGAGATCCGAACCCCCCCGAACTTCACGTGGTTTACACAGGTCCGAGGAAGCCTCAGTTCTTCCCACCTTACACGCAAAACCCGAACGGGGGGAAAACATCATCATCCCGCTGTCGGATTCTCGCAAGATTTGGATTCCATATAAAGAGCTGCGCGTCGCCGCCATTTTCACTCGTGCATTGTCGATTGAGCGGAGAGGACGTGGCTACGTTCTCTGCCTGAAAAGCTCAATATCTGTGTTCAGTGTGCTGCATTGTGGTGACCACCAGTATATAGTAGTACAGTACAGTAGGTCATAGCTGTATCTTGCTGCTCTGTGTCACTTCTATTCTCCTGATCAGTGCTCAATATCTGTGCTGCATTGTGGTGACCAGTATATAGCAGTACAGTGCTGCATTGTGGTGACCACCAGTATATAGTAGTACAGTACAGTAGTCCATTGCTGTATATTGCAGCTCCGTGTCAGACTCAGTTCTATTCTCCTGATCAGTGCTCAATATCTGTACTGCATTGTGGTGACCAGTATATAGTAGTACAGTGCTGCATTGTGGTGACCACCAGTATATAGTAGTACAGTACAGTAGTCCATTGCTGTATCTTGCAGCTCCGTGTCAGACTCAGTTCTATTCTCCTGATCAGTGCTCAATATCTGTGCTGCATTGTGGGGACCAGTATGTAGTAGTACAGTGCTGCATTGTGGTGACCACCAGTATATAGTAGTATAGTACAGTAGTCCATTGCTGTATCTTGCAGCTCCGTGTCACTTCTAGTATCCTGAACAGTGCTTAATATCTGTGCTCAGTGTCAGTGCTGCATTGTGGTGACTAAAAGTCCAGTGTCTTGTGCTGCATCTTGCTGCTGTAGGGTGCTGTGGTAGTGTCCTGTCACTGTGCATAGGTCATCATCAATCCAGTCACAGTGGTATCTGGTATCTATCTAGTGGTATCTAATTCCAGACATTACTGCTGTCTAATTCCAGATATATTACTGGCATATAATTCCACACATTACAAAAATGGAGAACAAAAATGTGGAGGGTAAAATAGCGAAATATCAAGATCCACTTCCACCTAGTGCTGAAGCTGCTACCACTAGTCATGACAGAGACGATGAAATGCCATCAACGTCATCTGCCAAGGCCGATGCCCAATGTCATAGTAGAGAGCATGTAAAATCCCAAAAAACAAAAGTTCAGTAAAATGACCTAAAAATCTAAATTAAAAGCGTCTGAGGAGAAGCGTAAACTTGTCAATATGCCATTTACGACACGGAGTGGCAAGGAACGGCTAAGGCCCTCTCCAATGTTCCTCATGACTAGTAGGTCAGCTTCACATGAGGATGGAAGCACTCATCCTCCCGCTAGAAAATTTAAAAGTTAAGCTGGCAAAAGCACAGCAAAGAACTGTGCGTTCTTCTAAATCACAAATCCCCAAGGAGAGTCCAATTGTGTCGGTTGCGATGCCTGACCTTCCCAACACTGGATGGGAAGAGGTGGGTGCTTCATTTTCTACTGCCACTGAAGCTGCCAGGAAAAGAATAACATTTCCAAAACCACCCGCTGGCGGTGATGCAGGGCAGTCAGGAGCGATAGCTGACATCTGGTCCGGACTGAAGGACCTGCAAAAGATTACTGACATGTCATCTACTGTCACTGCATATGATTCAGTCACCATTGAAATAATGGTGGAGGATTATATGAGTGATAGCATCCAAGTAGGCATGTCAGACAGTCCGTACGTATACTGGCAGGAAAAAGATGCAATTTGGAGGCCCTTGCACAAACTGGCTTTATTTTACCTAAGTTGCCCCTCCTCCAGTGTATACTCCGAAAGAGTGTTTAGTGCAGCCGGTCACCTTGTCAGCAATCGGAGTATGAGGTTACTTACAGAAAATGTGGAGAAGATGATGTTCATCAAAATGAATTATAATCAATTCCTCCGTGGAGACATTTACCAGCAATTGCCTCCAGAAAGTACACAGGGACCTGTGATGGTGGATTCCAGTGGGAACGAAGTAATACTCTGTGAGGGGGGGATGTACAATGTGAAAATGGCGAGGAATCGGACGATGAGGAGGAGGTGGACATCTTGCCTCTGTAGAGCCAGTTTGTGCAAGGAGAGATTGATTGCTTCATTTTTGGTGGGGGCCCAAACCAACCAGTCATTTTAGCCACAGTCATATGGCAGACCCTGTGGCTGAAATGATGGGTTTGTTAAAGTGTGCATGTCCTGTTTATACAACATAAGGGTGGGTGGGAGGGCCCAAGGACAATTCCATCTTGCACCTCTTTTTTTATTTATCTTTGCATCATGTGATGTTTGGGGCCAATTTTTTGAAGTATACTATATCCCCTCACGCTAATAAAATCAAATTGAGGCAACAGGACATGAATGTACTCAATACATTAATTACTTTATAATATTTTTAATATCTATAAAATCAATCATATAAAGAATACTCAAAAATTAATATGCGCATATAAATCCCCCAATGATATAAAAATAAAAATATTGATAATTAAGCATAAGAGGTGGATCATATATCTATATTTCTATGAGGAAGCTTCAATTGGGAGTGAAGTGCGTCAGGAAAGTGCCCTATTTGTGACCCAGTTGACACCATTCGCTGTCCCTTATTGGTGTGAGTACGTGTGCATCGCTGCTGTTTGTGGCTGACAAGCGGGAGAAGGGAGGACGCTATATGTGGCGGCTGGAATACGGGAGCTCAATCAGCTGGTAGGCGCCTGCGGTGCGCCGAGCCCCGAGAGCTGGACTTCATCCTCCAAAGCAAAAAGGTGTGTGCATCGCTTCTGCGAGGCTGACAAGCGGGAGATGGAGGACGCCACTTGCGGTGGCTGGTAAACGTGAGCTTAATCAGCAATTAGGCGCCTGTTGTGCGCTGAGCCCCTGATGCTTGACTTCATCCTCCGGGACTTGAAAGACATTTTTTCCATTGTGAGAACTTACCCTACTGTGAGCACACGGATATTTCCCTTCATTGGTAAAAAAAACGTCATCTATGCTTTACTGTATGATATCCAATTCAGGGGACAACATATAGCACACCGTATGGGACTGTCCTATTTAGGAATAAAATAAGGACATTAACATTTCTGCAATTATCAGATTAGTCCACTGTGGTCAATTATAGAAATATAGATATATGATCCACCTCTTATGCTTAATTATCAATATTTTTATTTTTATATCATTGGGGGATTTATATGCGCATATTAATTTTTGATGTTCGTATTCTTTATATGATTGATTTTATAGATATTAAAAATATTATAAAGTAATTAATGTATTGAGTACATTCATGTCCTGTTACCTCAATTTGATTTTATTAGCGTGAGTGGATATAGTATATATTTTTGCAGTTTTACATCTGGTTTATATCAGGTGGAATTTTTTGGCTATATCCACAAGCCAATTTACCTTCGCTGCTGTATATGACTTTTTAGAACATATGGGTACTTATTAAGGTGTATAAATTAATATTCACATTGAAGTTGTTTGTATGTGTGTGCGAGTTGGGTGTATGTGTGGCATCACACGCACACTTATACGTGTATATATACATAATTTTATATATATATATTTAGTGAATAGCGCCAGACACAGGTAGTGTTTTCCAATTTTTTTAAGTGCCATCCTGTCTGACACTGCAGTGCCACTCCTAGATGGGTGTTTGTGCCGCCCACTTGGGTCGCTTAGCTTAGTCATCCAGCGACCTCGGTGCAAATTTTAGGACTAAAATTAATATTGTGAGGTGTTCAGAATAGACTGGAAGTGAGTGGAAATTATGGTTATTGAGGTTAATAATACTATGAGATCAAAATTACCCCCAAATTCTATGATTTAAGCTGTTTTTGAGGGTTTTTTGAAAAAAAACACCTGAATCCAAAACACACCCGAATCCGAGAAAAAATTTTAAGGGAGGTTTTGCCAAAACGCGTCCAAATCCAAACACGGCCGCGGAACCAAATCCAAAACCACAACACAAAACCCGAAAAATGTCCGGTGCACATCACTAGAAATTACTACTCAAGGTCCTTGCATGCTGAACGGAATATAGAACACCCCCTACTGCCCACAGGACATCAAAGCTGCCACTGATAGCACCTCCACCCCTACCACTGGAGGATGGGTAGGGGCCCCAGTGCATTGCTTTGCCCAGAGGCCTACACTGCTGTTAAGATGACCCTGCCTCCTGCTACTAAAATCTTTTTAAATTTTATATTCTGTATGAAAATTTAATTCATTAAACAATTCATACAAATACTTTTTATTTTATTCAAATCTTAAATATAATTTTGAGACTTTTACATTGTAAGGTCTACATAGGAACACAGACAATATGATGGCCAAAAATAACAAATTGCCCAGTTTTTCAGTCAGTCTGCTCATTTCTATGTTTCTATCTGGGGAAAATACTGAGTTTTATGAAGTGGAGTTTATACACCTTCACAACAGCTGTATGTTCATGCCATACAATTCTTTATCAGTAATCAAATAATCCCAGCCACCATTGTTGTGCCACTTTTTTCCTGGATCTATCAGCCTTCATATAAAAAGAAATGTCTTATCTTACTAGTGCTCAGTCTTCTTCTGGCAGTTGAACCGATCAACAATTATCTAAACATGGGCAAAAGTTCAAAGAAAAAATCAATATACCTCATTAATGTTTTGTCAAAGCCTACTCCCACAGCACACACTTCTGTGAGAGAACACTACAAACGGAGAGAAGTCATTTCATTCTGTACGGACCTGTAAAATAGGCTTTTAGAGCCTTCTGCTAGGATGCTAAAAAGAAAATTCAGCCATTTAGCAATCTATAAAGCGGAGTAAAGTGTTGCGTACAAACAGAATAGGTGGTTCAGAGGAAAATAGATCATATGGATGCATGTGACATTAAAATTATATAAGGCTGTCTGCTATCTTACAGCTCTGCAGGATTCATAGAGGAGCCTAAACATAAAAATGTATTATTATTTGCATTATTTTATTGTCGTTATTTCCAATTGACTTGAAAACTCTGAGCATTAATAATAATATTTTTTAACACCTTCTATCAATAGGAATCAAAGCACATTACTGTACATCAGGGCCGTTTCTTGCAGTGGGCTAGCCGTGCAACCACACGGGGCGCCCGCCGCGGCACTTCTTGTGCTCTTTGAATCCCCCCTCCTCCCGAGTACCCAGCTCGGGGGGCGGAGTTTCACGGAATGACGCCGTGCGTCATGATGTCACAACGCAATTGCGTTATTCCGCGAAACTCCGCCCCCCGAGCTGGGTACTTGGGAGGAGGGAGGAGGGGGAGCCAAGCTGCAGCAAGGGTCGGCGCCGTGAAGACGAGGGAGAGGCGGCCGAAGAGCGGGAAGAACCGCTTCAAACGTAAATCAGCCTCTTTCTCCCCCCCCCCCCCCTCTGCCACCTGCCGGAATGTGTAAAATGGGGACTCTTGCCTGCCATCATGTGTAAAATGGGGACTCTTGCCTGCCATAATGTGTAAAATGGGGACTCTTGCCTGCCGTAATGTGTAAAATGGGGACACTTGCCTGCCGTATTGTGGAAAATAGGGACACTTGCCTGCCGGAATGTGTAAAATGGGGACTCTTGCCTGCCGTAATGTATGAAATGGGGACTCTTGCCTGCCGTAATGTGTAAAATGGGGACACTTGCCTGCCGTAATGTGTAAAATGGGGACACTTGCCTGCCGGAATGTGTAAAATGGGGACTCTTGCCTGCCGTAATGTATGAAATGGGGACTCTTGCCTGCCGTAATGTGTAAAATGGGGACACTTGCCTGCCGTAATGTGTAAAATGGGGACACTTGCCTGCCGTAAGGTGTAAAATGGAGACACTTGCCTGCCGTAATGTTTAAAATGGGGACTCTTGCCTGCCGTAAGGTGTAAAATGGAGACACTTGCCTGCCATAATGTTTAAAATGGGGACTCTTGCCTGCCGTAATGTGTAAAATTGGGATTTAATGTATCAAGGGCATTGCGGTGTATGGCATAATATATATTTTTTATTTTTTTCCTGTGCTCGCCTGTCAGTACAAGGTCAAAAACTGGGGTGTAAGGTAGTCTTTTCAGATGAGGCCATGCCCATTTTACCGAGACCACGCCCATTTTATTGAGGCCATGCCCCCTTTGCTGGGAGCACATACCTTTTTACTTTTTATATCTATGGGGGGGGTGCATTTTTTTGTTATGTCAAGGGGGGGGGGGCACGCATTTTTATATCTCGCACTGGGAGCCACATTGGCTAGAAACAGCCCTGCTGTACATCATAGCAAAGGAGCAGACAGTCACCTTAGGCATGCTCGGTAGTTGTTCTGTTTATACACTCAGGGACCTATTCAACAAGGAGACATAACACCTTTAGCATCTGCTACAGGGGTTATGTCCTCCATTCCAAATTTAACAAGCAGCGGCAAACTAAGATAACTGCTGTTTGTCCCTGTACCGCTAACGCCATCTAAAAATGGCAATAGCAATACGGTCCCCATTGCAGGTAATGGGGACCCAGCACAGACTTTCCTGCTTCAAAGAAGCCTTCCAGGCATTGCTAGTTCCCCGCTGCATGAAAGTGTAATGCACATGCGCAGACTAACCATCGCACATGCACATTACAGAGCACCATGTCAGCAGTGGTAGGCTGCCAGCAACAAGCAGAGGACGTCGCTGAGGACGGGAATGTCACTGGACCTCACTGGAGAGGTATATAATGGTAAATTCCAATGGCATATTGGATTGTATAACTTCAATACTAAATGCAATATTCCACTGGTAATCAATCTTATCAAATAATGGAACCCCTCAAATTTGATCCCATTGGAGCTAACAGTCTAAAATTCCTATCACACAGACACACACTCATGCTGAGTTTTTGTGTTATTTGCGGAAACAGAGTACCCAGGTAAAACCCATGCAAACAAAAGAAGACCATAAAAACTCCACACAGAGCACTGGTTGGAATGGAACTCATGACCCCTGCGCTGTGTGACACCAATGTAACAACTATGCCACTTGGTTTACCTGCTTACACAGGGCCGGATTAAGGGCCTAATGGGCCTGGGTCTGAAAATGTTCAAGGGCCTATTATGAGAAGCGGAGGTGGTGAGGCAAATGCCATGTAGGCAAGTAGACACCTATACGCTATAAGCCCCAAAGTCTCCCTAAATATATAAAAGTACAAAAATATAATTGTTTTGTGTGGAAAATAGAAATGCAATTTTAACCCTAATAATTTATGGCTGACCATGTGGCCAGATAATGGCTGGTCATAATCATGCTGTCATGATGATGGGCCTATTTTTATGTGGAGACCTGGAGCTGGAGCTCCATCCGCCCCATTGTTAATCTGGCCCTGTGTCTACAGCTGATTTGGTGATGCCATTTCCCACTATAGTTGTTTATAGCATATAGACAGTGGAACAGAGAGAGGGGGGTAGGGGGTACAAATGACCTGGTCCCAGGTCTGATGGAGGGGCCCAGTGGGGGCCCAGGTCCCGCCACCCCCTTACCTGGAACAGCAGCTGAATCTTTTCTTCTCAGCTCAACACACGCAGCTGCAGGGTGGCCAGGGAAGTGCTTAAAAAAAATCTATGTTTTTTTCTAAGGGAGCATGGCCACACCTCCTATGATTAGTCCATGCTCCCTGAAAAGTACCTGGGCCCAGCCAGGCTCTCTACTGCCCTGGCTGGGAGGCATGCCATGCTCCTGTGAGTGCTTCTCATGTGCTAGACACGCCCTCAAAGAGGTGTGGCCATGCCCCCAGCATGCTGTGTTCACACACCCTCCGAGGGAGCGTGGGGGCCCAGGAAGCTGTTGTACCGGGGCCCAGGATTTCTCTTGGCAGCCCTGCATATAGATAAATAGCTTGACATTGCTAGAAGCCTACCAGCATTGTTTTTTTCCTACAATTAGATCGTAAAGCACAACTCACTGTGATGGACAGAATTTGCCATGATACCCCTCATTCAGCAAATATAAACTGAAGGAAACACTATTTTTTTATTTTTTTATTTATTTGCAGTCCCCTCAAAAATGCCTTGATACTTTTGTATTGTTATATTCTTATTTTCTATCTTTTTTAACCTTACTATGATGTAATTGGAGCCTGGAGGAATGATTTTTCTCCTTTTTAAAATGTATTTTGTTCCTTCATACCTATCAGTAAGTGGGACTAAAGTGGGAATAGAAAGATTGCTATAAGTATCTACCCTCAGTATTGAAATACTAAATCCAGTGTGCTTTGTCATCTTTGCTGGGAACGTACATTTGTATAAATTGGTTGTTTGCTGTAGTAAAAATAGAGACTGTACAGTCTATAGCCAATAGTAGTCTTGTAGCACCAATGGACAATCCTAAAATGATTATACTGTAGTTTTATAAACTTGATATATTATCAAAATGTGTGTTGACCTTTTACGTACATATTGCCTACCAGCATATACTAAAGGGAGATCTTTTACTGCAGTAATTTTCTCCCAATAGACCCAGCTCTTTTTTTTATTTAATAATTTTATATTCCCAAATAGTGTAGTGTCTATCAATAAAAAAAAAAAAGCAACTATCCTTTCTATGTTTATTTGGCTGTTTTTGCTGCAAATCAATGCTCTAGCGACTAATCCACTTTAATATACAACCTTTTTTTATCCTTTTTAAAGAGTCTTAATGTCTGTCCCATCAAGACATAATGTGCATACATTCTAGGTCTTGCTACAAGTAATTGGAATAAACTGCTAAAATAAGGCTATCTCCAAAATTTATTAACTTGTTTACTGGATCAACAGCTACTTGTATCCTGAAATCATAAATAACCATTTCTCTTTCTTTTTAATTACTTTGCCCTTATTGATTTTTATTCATTTGCAGTAAATCTGTATCGACAAATTCCTCATTACGTTACTTGAAATGTCCTCTTCTCTTTATAACGTCCCCATGAACATTTTCTACCTCTCCTCAATCTGCAAGTCAATAAAACATGCATATTAGAGATTAGAATGGTCGTTATGCAGAATACTTTAAATAAGTTCCATGCAAGTGTAAGGTGATATGTCACCATTACAAGGTAGAATGGCTGGAGGCTATCTATAAAGCTGTCAATAATGGATCCTTGACTTCTTGTAAGAATGCTCCCTTGTCAATGTTAGCTGTATACAGCAAATATGCTAATTATGTGCTCCTCTATTAGGAGAATTATAGAGAAAAAGAGTTAATACACAGAAGAATGTATAAGAAATATATTTTCAAACAGCTGGAAAAGTTAACATGCAAAAACATGGATTATAAAAATAATTACCTTACAAATTTACAGGTGACTTTGGGGTCTGTTTACTAAGCCTTGGATGGAGGTAAAGTGGATGTAGATGTAGATGAAGTACCAGTCAATCAGCTCCGAACTGTCATTTTGCAATCCCAACCGGTGACATGACAGTTAGGAGCTGATTGGCTGGTACTTTATCTCCGTCCACTTTATCTCCATCCAAGGCTTAGTAAATAGACCCATTTGGCCCTATTTGAAACGTTTTAGATCTTTGCCAGATTCAGCAATGACAATCTTCATCTTGATACCCAAAGCTGTAACTAGGGTTGGGCAAGGGTACAGCCACCAAGGGTGCAGTGCTTAAGGGGCACCTGCATTTGCATGCAATATCTGGAACAGCACCTCCCAGCCTAGAAAGCTGCAGCCTGGAGCCTCCACCAACTAGTCCTGGCTGCAAGCCAAAACATAGCCACCTGGTGTGTTCTTGGGACAATCTGGGTGCCAAGCTTCTCCACTTGGTGCCCTCAGCTCCACTTCCTTGTTGTGATATCATGATGTCAAACATTCAAGGGGTGTTACCAGCACAAGGCGTCCTATCATTAGGCTTTGGCCCTGTTGATACCTATTATGCATCTTTCAATAGCATTATACAGTTCTGATGAATGCTCACTACTGCTATAGTATATAACTGGGCAGTGAGAGCAGGGCCACCAAAGTAACCTCATTCGTAGCTGCAGACGCTTCTTACTCCAATACGTGAAGCCCTCCTTCTTCTAATTTCAGGATCTCAAAAAGACAACAGTAGAGAACAATAGTTAAAAATAATTTATGCTTTAAATTATTTTTCAATGCATAAATAACTGCAAATTTATTAGAGATGAGCGGGTTCGGTTCCTCGGAAACCGAACCCCCCCGAACTTCACCCATTTTACACGGGTCCGAGGCATACTCGGATTCTCCCGTATGGCTTGGTTAACCCGAGCGTGCCCGAACGTCATCTTCTCGCTGTCGGATTCTCGCGAGATTCGGATTCTATATAAGGAGCCGCGCGTCGCCGCCATTTTTTCACTCGTGCATTGGAAATTATAGTGAGAGGACGTGGCTGGCGTCCTCTCACTTTGTTTCAGGGGGCTGCATATCTTTATTCTGGGGACCAGCAGTATTATAGGAGGAGTACAGTGCAGAGTTTTGCTGACCAGTGACCACCAGTATTATACGTTGTCTGCCTGAAAAACGCTCCATATCTGTGCTCAGTGTGCTGCATATACTTGTGCTCACACTGCTTTATTGTGGGGACTGGGGACCAGCAGTATTATATAGGAGGAGTACAGTGCAGAGTTTTGCTGACCAGTGACCACCAGTATTATACGTTCTCTGCCTGAAAAATGCTCCATATCTGTGCTCAGTGTGCTGCATATATCTGTGCTCACACTGCTTTATTGTGGGTACTGGGGACCACCAGTATATTATATAGGAGGAGTACAGTGCAGAGTTTTGCTTACCAGTGACCACCAGTATTATACGTTGTCTGCCTGAAAAACGCTCCATATCTGTGCTCAGTGTGCTGCATATATCTGTGCTCACACTGCTTTATTGTGGGTACTGGGCTCCACCAGTATATTATATAGGAGGAGTACAGTGCAGAGTTTTGCTGACCAGTGACAACCAGTATTATACGTTGTCTGCCTGAAAAATGCTCCATATCTGTGCTCAGTGTGCTGCATATATCTGTGCTCACACTGCTTTATTGTGGGTACTGGGGACCACCAGTATATTATATAGGAGGAGTACAGTGCAGAGTTTTGCTGACCAGTGACCACCAGTATTATACGTTCTCTGCCTGAAAAACGCTCCATATCTGTGCTGCATTGTAGTATATAGTAGGAGTACAGTGCATCATTTTGCTGACCACTAGTATATAATATATAGGAGTACGGTACAGAAGGCCACTGCTCTACCTACCTCTGTGTCGTCAAGTATACTATCCATCCATACCTGTGGTGCATTTCAGTTTTGCACAGTTTGCTGACCACCAGTATATAATATATAACAGTACGGTACAGTAGGCCACTGCTCTACCTACCTCTCTGTCGTCAAGTATACTATCCATCCATACCTGTTGTGCATTTCAGTTTTGCACAGTTTGCTGACCACCAGTATATAATATATAGCAGTACGGTACAGTAGGCCACTACTCTACCTACCTCTGTGTCGTCAAGTATACGATCCATCCATACCTGTGGTGCATTTCAGTTGTGCGCAGTATATATAGTAGTATGCCATTGCTATTGATACTGGCATATAATTCCACACATTAAAAAATGGAGAACAAAAATGTGGAGGGTAAAATAGGGAAAGATCAAGATCCACTTCCACCTCGTGCTGAAGCTGCTGCCACTAGTCATGGCCGAGACGATGAAATGCCATCAACGTCGTCTGCCAAGGCCGATGCCCAATGTCATAGTAGAGAGCATGTAAAATCCAAAAAACAAAAGTTCAGTAAAATGACCCAAAAATCATAATTTAAAGCGTCTAAGGAGAAGCGTAAATTTGCCAATATGCCATTTACGACACGGAGTAGCAAGGAACGGCTGAGGCCCTGGCCTATGTTCATGGCTAGTGGTTCAGCTTCACATGAGGATGGAAGCACTCATCCTCTCACTAGAAAAATGAAAAGACTTAAGCTGGCAAAAGCACAGCAAAGAACTGTGCGTTCTTCTTAATCACAAATCCCCAAGGAGAGTCCAATTGTGTCGGCTGCGATGCCTGACCTTCCCAACACTGGACGGGAAGAGGTGGTGCCTTCCACCATTTGCACGCCCCCTGCAAGTGCTGGAAGGAGCACCCGCAGTCCAGTTCCTGATAGTCAAATTGAAGATGTCACTGTTGAAGTACACCAGGATGAGGATTTGGGTGTTGCTGGCGCTGAGGAGGAAATTGACAAGGAGGATTCTGATGGTGAGGTGGTTTGTTTAAGTCAGGCACCCGGGGAGACACCTGTTGTCCGTTGGACGAATATGGCCATTGACATGCCTGGTCAAAATACAAAAAAAAATCACCTCTTCGGTGTGGAATTATTTTAACACAAATGCGGACAACAGGTGTCAAGCCGTGTGTTGCCTTTGTCAAGCTGTAATAAGTAGTGGTAAGGACGTTAACCACCTCGGAACATCCTCCCTTATACGTCACCTGCAGCGCATTCATCATAAGTCAGTGACAAGTTCAAAAACTTTGGATGACAGCGGAAGCAGTCCACTGACCACTAAATCTCTTCCTCTTGTAACCAAGCTCCTGAAACCACACCACCAACTCCCTCAGTGTCAATTTCCTCCTTACACAGGAAAGCCAATAGTCCTGCAGGCCATGTCACTGGCAAGTCTGAGGAGTCCTTTCCTGCCTGGGATTCCTCCGATGCATCCTTGAGTGTAACGCCTCCTGCTGCTGGCGCTGCTGTTGTTGCTGCTGGGAGTCGATCGTCATCCCAGAGGGGAAGTCGGAAGACCACTTGTACTACTTCCAGTAAGCAATTGACTGTCCAACAGTCCTTTGCGAGGAAGATGAAATATCACAGCAGTCATCCTGCTGCAAAGCGGATAACTCAGGCCTTGGCAGCCTGGGCGGTGAGAAACGTGTTTCCGTTATCCACCGTTAATTCACAGGCAACTACAGACTTGATTGAGATACTGTGTCCTCGGTACCAAATACCATCTAGGTTCCATTTCTCTAGGCAGGCGATACCGAAAATGTACACAGACCTCAGAAAAAGAGTCACCAGTGTCCTAAAAAATGAAGTTGTACCCAATGTCCACTTAACCACGGACATGTGGACAAGTGGAGCAGGGCAGACTCAGGACTATATGACTGTGACAGCCCACTAGGTAGATGTATTGCCTCCCGCAGCAAGAACAGCAGCGGCGGCACCAGTAGCAGCATCTCGCAAACGCCAACTCGTTCCTAGGCAGGCTACGCTTTGTATCACCGCTTTCCAGAAGAGGCACACAGCTGACAACCTCTTACGGAAACTGAGGAACATCATCGCAG
Source organism: Pseudophryne corroboree (assembly GCF_028390025.1). Classification (NCBI taxonomy): domain Eukaryota; kingdom Metazoa; phylum Chordata; class Amphibia; order Anura; family Myobatrachidae; genus Pseudophryne; species Pseudophryne corroboree. Next base: position 209,244,985 of record NC_086446.1, on the reverse strand, counting down.
AATGGCTTACCCCAAATGGACTCTCCTGTGGATTTGTGACATCGGACAACACCAGCAATATTGTGCGTGCATTACATCTGGGCAAATTCCAGCACGTCCCATGTTTTGCACATACATTGAATTTGGTGGTGCAGAATTATTTAAAAAACGACAGGGGCGTGCAAGAGATGCTGTCGGTGGCCCGAAGAATTGCGGGCCACTTTCGGCATTCAGCCACCGCGTGCCGAAGACTGGAGCACCAGCAAACAGTCCTGAACCTGCCCTGCCATCATCTGAAGCAAGAGATGGTAACGAGGTGGAATTCAACCCTCTATTTGCTTCAGAGGATGGAGGAGCAGCAAAAGGCCATTCAAGCCTATACATCTGCCTACGATATAGGCAAAGGAAGGGGAATGCACCTGACTCAAGTGCAGTGGAGAATGATTTCAACGTTGTGCAAGGTTCTGCAACCCTTTGAACTTGCCACACGTGAAGTCAGTTCAGACACTGCCAGCCTGAGTCAGGTCATTCCCCTCATCAGGCTTTTGCAGAAGAAGCTGGAGACATTGAAGGAGGAGCTAAAACAGAGCAATTCCGCTAGGCATGTGGGACTTGTGGATGGAGCCCTTAATTCGCTTAACCAGAATTCACGGGTGGTCAATCTGTTGAAATCAGAGCACTACATTTTGGCCACCATGCTCGATCCTAGATTTAAAACCTACGTTGTATCTCTCTTTCCGGCAGACACAAGTCTGCAGAGGTTCAAAGACCTGCTGGTGAGAAAATTGTCATGTCAAGCGGAACGTGACCCGTCAACAGCTCCTCCTTAACATTCTCCCGCAGCTGGGGGTGCAAGGAAAAGGCTAAGAATTCCGAGCCCACCCGCTGGCGGTGATGCAGGACAGTCTGGAGCGAGTGCTGACATCTGGTCCGGACTGAAGGACCTGCCAACGATTACGGACATGTCGTCTACTGTCACTGCATATGATTCTCTCACCATTGAAAGAATGGTGGAGGATTATATGAGTGACCGCATCCAAGTAGGCATGTCAGACGTCAGGTACGTATATTGGCAGGAAAAAGAGGCAATTTGGAGGCCCTTGCAGAAACTGGCTTTATTTTACCTAAGTTGCCCACCCTCCAGTGTGTACTCCGAAAGAGTGTTTAGTGCAGCCGCTCACCTTGTCAGCAATCGGAGTACGAGGTTACTTCCAGAAAATGTGGAGAAGATGATGTTCATCAAAATTAATTATAATCAATTCCTCCGTGGAGACATTCACCAGCAATTGCCTCCAGAAAGTACACAGGGACCTGAGATGGTGGATTCCAGTGGGGACGAATTAATAATCTGTGAGGAGGGGGATGTACACAGTGAAAGGGGTGAGGAATCGTACGATGAGGAGGAGGTGGACATCTTGCCTCTGTAGAGCCAGTTTGTGCAAGGAGAGATTGATTGCTTCTTTTTTGGTGGGGGCCCAAACCAACCAGTCATTTCAGTCACAGTTGTGTGGCAGACCCTGTCGCTGAAATGATGGGTTTGTTAAAGTGTGCATGTCCTGTTTATACAACATAAGGGTGGGTGGGAGGGCCCAAGGACAATTCCATCTTGCACCTCTTTTTTCTTTCATTTTTCTTTGCATCATGTGCTGTTTGGTGACTATTTTTTTGAAGTGCCATCCTGCCTGACACTGCAGTGCCACTCCTAGATGGGCTAGGTGTTTGTGTCGGCCACTTGTGTCGCTTAGCTTAGCCATCCAGCGACCTTGGTGCACCTCTTTTTTTCTTTGCATCATGTGCTGTTTGGTGACTATTTTTTTGAAGTGCCATCCTGTCTGACACTGCAGTGCCACTCCTAGATGGGCCAGATGTTTGTGTCGGCCACTTTGGTCGCTTAGCTTAGTCACACAGCTACCTCATTGCGCCTCTTTTTTTCTTTGCATCATGTGCTGTTTGGGGAGTGTTTTTTGGAAGGGCCATCCTGCGTGACATTGCAGTGCCACTCCTAGATGGGCCCGGTGTTTGTGTCGGCCACTAGGGTCGCTTATCTTACTCACACAGCTACCTCATTGCGCCTCTTTTTTTCTTTGCGTCATGTGCTGTTTGGGGACTATTTTTTTGAAGTGCCATCCTGTCTGACACTGCAGTGCCACTCCTAGATGGGCCAGGTGTTTGTGCCGCCCACTTGGGTCGCTTAGCTTAGTCATCCAGCGACCTCGGTGCAAATTTTAGGACTAAAAATAATATTGTGAGGTGTGAGGTGTTCAGAATAGACTGAAAATGAGTGGAAATTATGGTTATTGAGGTTAATAATACTATGGGATCAAAATGACCCCCAAATTAAATGATTTAAGCTGTTTTTGAGGGGTTTTTGTAAAATAACACCCGAATCCAAAACACACCCGAATCCGACAAAAAATTTTCAGGGAAGTTTTGCCAAAATGCGTCCGAATCCAAAACACGGCCGCGGAACCGAACCCAAAACCAAAACACAAAACCTGAAAAATGTCCGGTGCACATCACTAAAATTTATCTCATTTTTAGAATAGTGTGTTGGAATTAGAGTAATCACTTTTCATTATTGTCAGGAGTGATACAAAAATGTGATTGCTGTATTGAACATCTGCTGAATTGATCAATAACCTTAGCTTAGTATATAAAAAAATCATATTTATATATTCAAGTTGTTTATTGAAGTGTTTTTCTGGGAATCCACCCTTTTGGGTCTCCTTGAACTTAACCCACCTGTAACAATTATAAAGTGTATACCTGAATATATTCTATATTATTATCAAGCTGTGCATTATACTTTTACAGGCCAGCGAATACAAATAAACTGAAAAAAGAAAGCATTCATCATAAAGAACTAGACTATACTAGGATGATGATCAGCCTTATTAATCAAGTTCTGTATATTATAGCAGCAAGTCTTAAAATAGTGTGCAGTCCCTAGAAATTAGGCTTTAGGATTTTTGGACCCTGAACAAATAAATTGTCATCTCCCCTACCCATATCACCACCACTTTCAACAGAATCAACCATTTTTACTAGATGACGTGCACATTAAAATGACACAGGTATCATTCTTCAATAAAATTGTGTAAAATATATAAATAAAGCATGGGGCATTTCACTAAAATAAATATATTTAACAGCTCCTTCCTATAGCAGTACCAATATTAGAGAAGAGCAACACATAAACGTTAATGTAAATTATTTATACTTCACATAAATATAAATCACACAGTTGTGTCAAAGGCTACTGAAATCTGCTGAAATAAAGAAATAGGAATTGTATATATCAGGATCACGGTGTTATCGATAAAAGCATTATCTCCATAAATTCATAATTGATAATATCATATGACAGATTGTGTCCATGGACTGATTATAGATTTCCTAACAACCAATCTTGCGCCATAACCCATAGCACGAATGTTTTGATTTGTTAAAAAAAAGCTGAATGTATACTTGAAGTTACCCAAAGCTTTTAATATACATTGTCGAGTCACATTATTATGACAACCTCATACATATGAAAGTTGGCAGTGCGTAGCTCATGTCATGCGCTGGCTTGATGGTTATATAAGGTGTGCGGTAGGCCGTCTGCACACATTTCACTCTTTGCTGTCATGGGTAAAATGGAAGATTTATCCGAGTTGCAAAACGAGATGATTATCGGCTTTCTTGTTGAGGGTGGCAGTACTTCTGAAACAGCAGTTTGTGAACTATTTGCGTGCTTCTGTGGTGAAGGTGTATTGTGACTGGACAAATGGCACCATTATGAATCACCGATGTGGAAAAATGCGGAGCACCGTGTACCATTGATATGATAGGTGAACATTGGCTATGAAGGTGCATGTGGGCCTACCGACACGCTACAGTGGAGCAGCTCACCATCAAAGTGAACCTGGGGTCTACCAGACGTGTTTTAAACAGTAGTTCAGCCTGACTAGCTGCTGCCCATGCTGAACACTGTGGTTACTATTAGCTGGTGTTCATAAAAATGTGACTCGACCGTGTAAGATGAAAAATAAGTATTAGAAGAGAAGATGGTGCAATATTTGTGGCTCTTAAGGGTAGGGACGATTTATTACAGCATGCAAAAAAGTTTACTGAAGCTACAGCAAACTTTAGTAGAAGAATAAGACAGACCAGAGTGTGTTAGAAGCACCAGAGAAGAAAGCGACACCCCAGTGATGCAAGTATGCAGGTACGCTCAGCTACAGTATACCCTTAAGTACACACACACTTTGCACCTGGGACAACCATTACAACAATTATAATGCACCACGAGCAACAAGACCAAGGTGCTTGGCAGCATGACTGAGCCTCTCACTTTGTTAGGGTCATGGCGGCCATGGCTGTCATGAAGAGAGGCAAAGGCAGGCTAAGCATTTGCCTAGGGCATCCAAGCATATGTCTGCAGGATCTTATGCTGGGAGGGACAGTCTGCAAACTATCTGTTACTTTCCAAATGTATTCAGTCAGTACTTGTATACACTGCTGGTTACATTTTTCAAATAGATTGTAGACAGTCCCTTAAACTCCCTGATAGCCCCTGACTTGTGAGCACTCATACAGCAGAAGCCCAGTAACTGCAATTCCTGGACCTGTGACATTTTCACTGACTATATAAGGTTATTACTGGATGGCTCCTTATGATACCACGGGGTATATTTACTAAGATTCATATTTGTGTCGATTTGGTGGGAGATGAATCACGATTGACATTGAATGTGTGATTTTGCAACTTTTTTTAATTTGTTACGCCTCATTTACTATGGTGTCGTATTTTGATTTTTTGTTTTTTTCTATGTCGATGTCATTCGTAAATTTTGCAAGGTAGAATGCGGCCAACTTGTATATTGCAGCCGTGTTTTTTACGTCTTTTTACTAATTTGTAATTTAAAGATGTCGGCAGTGTTTTTCCGTTCCCGGAAGCGTTTTCTTTTTTACTTTCGATTTTGTCACTCGTCCGTGATTGGTTAGTTTTGTGATGGAGGAGTGTCTGTGCTCATTACTATAAAACCACCCCAAACTGACCGAACCTCGTGGGTTTAGCTAGTGGAGAGGTGAGAGGAAGTGGTGTTTGGTGTAGGAGAGTTGTTTGGAGTTTTAGGTGGATTTGTGTTGTATTTTTGCGATTGCTGAACTGTGTGTGTAAGTAGTCTTGTCATACTTGTTGTGTAGTTTATTTAAAGTTTGTGACATTTTTTGTTTGTATTTTTATTTTCAGTCTATTGTCATTGTGTGTGTGTGTGTGTGTGTGTGTGTGTGTGTGTGTGTGTGTGTGTGTGTGTGTGTGTGCGAGTGTGTAGTGGTAGTGGAGGAGTGTGTTTTGTGTTTTATTATTTCTCAGTGTTCTTTGTTGTTTGTCAGTAATATGTCCCAGTCAGAGGTGAGCGAGGTGGCGGAGGTGAGTGAGAGGGAGAAGGTGAGTGAGGTGGAGGAGGTGAGAGAGAGGGAGGAGGTTAGTGAGGTGGAGGAGGTTAGTGAGGTGGAGGAGGTTAGTGAGGTTGCTGCAACTGCTTCGAGTGAGAGTGACAGTGATGGTGCTGTGGCTCTGCAGCCACGCACCACTACAAAGACGGGTCGCAATGTGGAGTTCAGCTATGCAGAGAATGTTGCATCGGTGAGGGAGCTGATGCGCCATCATCGTCAGCTGTTTGGCCATGATGCGGTTAAGGTTCCTTCACGCAGGAAAAATGTTCTGTGGGGGAAGGTAGTAGCAGCAGTTAACAGTGAGGGTGTGGTGAGGAGGACCGAGGACACGTGTCGCAAGAGATTCTACGACATCATGCGCCGTGTCAAGCCTAAGATGGCCAAGAAGGCAAAGTCAGCCAGACAAACAGGGGGTGGCCATCCCTTTAGAGCGTCGTATCATGAGTGGGAGGAGCCTGTGCGTTCCCTTATTCTGCCAGAAGTGGTTGGTGCGACTAGTGTCCGGGATTCGGATCGTCCGTGGCAGGATGGTGAGTTATGTATTGTGTATTTGTTGTGATTTTACATATGTGCTTTGGCCTAAGTTGTGTGAAATGTATTGTAGATAATTGTGTATTTAATTAATGAAAGGGTGTAAATTATTGTGTGTTGTGTATTTTTTTAGGAATTAGTTATGTTTTGTACCTTTTGTATTGTGAATTTAGGTGTTTCCCTGGCCCTTTTGCATCCTAAAATTATCCTGTTCTGGTTTGGTATATATGTGGATGTGTCCTATATGCTGTTTTTGTTATGGGTCTTTTAATTAAGTGCGAGTAACGTGTTTTCATGAATGTTTAGTCCATTTTGGGTTTTTTTTATGGATAATGGATGTTGGTGTTGATAGGCCTATGTGTGCTAGTTTTTTTTATTGGTGCTGCAACATTATTGTTACTGTAATGTTTGATCATTTGTTGGTATTGTTGGTTAGTTTTCACATAACTAATGTATTCTGTTACAGAAGAATATTCTTAGTGGTAAATCATACATGGTTGTATATTTATTTATTTATTTACTATTGTTCAATAAATACCTTGCTGTATGGATTTGTTGGGTTTATTGGTTCATAATTATACTATACACACAATGAAGTCACCCAGAAAAGCATTCAAAAAGTGTGTTACTTTTATCATAATGTTCTTCATATGTCCACATCACAAAATGTTAATGTTTACAAATATGTACTGAGAATATAATATACATAAACACAATCTTTATATTTTTACAGTACGAAAGAAAGCCAGCACACCCAGGACACAAACCACACTTCCTAGAGCTGGATGCTGGCGATGCAGGTAAAAATTAATTAGAGACACATATTCTTTGAACACAAAGAAAAACAGAATATTAATGTTTTTTTAAACCCATAGGAACCTCATCATCACACCACACTCCACAAAGACGTCCTTCACAGGGGTCTGCCAGTCGCCAGAAGAAGGGGAAGCAAGAGACGGCGCCTTGATGTGGCAACGACACCCGCATCATCTCCACCACAACGGCGCATCTCCACTGTGACAGCTCAGCCACCAGAAGCCATTTTGGCCAGCCCACAATCCGAGGAACCACAATCCCCTCAGGTGTCTGGTGAGTAAACACAAAATATAATATTTTTTAAAACTGACAACAATGATATATTAGGGTTTAAATTTTGTTTTGGATAACGATCACAATACATTAAATGAGAAGATTAATACACTCATCCATTGTTTAAGGATGTCAGTCTTGGCCACTAAACATTTGAGATTCTTAAAAAATTATCATCTTAAAAAAATACTGCTTGCCTGAAGTGTGCACACCTATTTAGCGCATATTGTAAAGTGGAGATATGAACCACTAAATTATGCAAACCATGTGCTTGCTGGTGTGGATTAGTACAAGGATGTGTGTGTTTTTTGTCCTGTGTATTTTGTGTACTAAAACACTGTGTAAGTTTGTAATGTAAAGTAATATTTCTCCGTGTTTGCCCAGTAAGTTAGCTCTTAGTCCAACATTTACAATCATAATTGTTGTAATGAGTAGGTTAGATAAGAAGCAACATATTTTGAAAAAACATTTATGCAAATGATTACACTCTTTTTGTAAGGTTCAACATGCATATTAATAAGTCATGCATGTTTACGTAAAGCTGTAACCAACCAGAAGACCAACACTTACTAAATTGTTGTTGTCTTCAACCCCATACAGATGCAGACATCATGCCCCAGGATCCCCAGCAGGAAACAGACTTGCAGCAAACCTTCACACTCCACCTGCAAGCAATTGATAATAACCAACCAACCACGCTGGCTGACATAACTCCACCACCCCAAACATCCCCCACCCCCCAATTGTGCCCAACACCACCCCAGCCACAAATTGACCAAACGTTTTAGGACAGTTGGGCAACACAACAGGCACAAAACCATGCCTGTCTGCGTACACACAGCCAATATCTGGCCAGTCTGCCCCATCATCTACCTAGACTCAGTAGAAACACAAGCAGACTGAATGTGCAACTTGGCAGAGTGGCCAATACTATGGAGCAGATGAGAGCAGACAACAGCCGACTTATAGATAGTTTTCAGCTCATAATGGATGAGCAACACCGCCATCAACAAGCCCTCATTCAAATCATACAAAACAATCAGCTAATCACCAAAAGCCTGTCCCAAATCATCGCCAACAACACAGCCGCAACAACACAACTTACAGAAAGCCTGAACAACCTGAGCAAAAACATTAATTTGTTGGCATCACAACAACAAGGATCAAGCTCAGGGACAACCACACCTAGCCAGACCTTAGTTACCTCCCCAGTTCGAAGATCCAGTAGAACACGCTCCAATGTTCCATCCCAAACCTCTGCAGCCAGCAAACAACCCCCTAAGAAATGAGAAATCCTGCAGCTGTATATACACTATTCCCCACCATATGACAACAATATTGATTTGTGGGACACACCAAAAAAGTGTTTAAGGTAATAAATGCCTAAATCGCTATATGTGCAATGTTTACTTTGTTATTGACTGTCAGTGTAACATGAAAATGGTATTGACTAACTTTACACAACATGCCTAAAATGAATCACTACAGCATCACATACAGAATTCAGTCATACATATTGTTTAGGAATGCTGTAAGCCAATGTGGGCTAAGCAAAATGGTAGACATTACTCAATGTCCATTATGTAAGGCTCAGTAGCATACACAAATTGAAACACAGCTTACAAAAAAACACAACACAAACACAACAAATAAAAAACCAAGTGATAGTTTGTTACGGCATACTTAACTCAAAATTATCATAGTGGGAAATATTCACATCACAAGATACCAATGTTTTTTCTTTATAGTAAAACCAAAAATATGCATTTGTAAAGGTAACTGCTACACAACAGATAGACAAAAACACATATATAGTACATACACGACAATCAGATAACTATATTTGTAGTGAGCAAGAGCTACATTTATATTGTAATGACATTTGATACCGTAATTGTTTGTATAGAAAATACACACAAAAAACACTTACCGCAAAAATGATGCAGGATCAGTTCTTGCCTTACCTGCCTCCCTACATCTGTACTGTCGCCAGATGTTTCTAACTCCTCTACTTGCTGACTGTTTTCTTCATCACCAACATCATCCTCCTCCTCAACATGTGCCAGATGTTGTAGCAAACACATGGGGCAATATTTACTAATATTCGTGTTTGAGTCGGTTTGTGTAGTGTTTAAACTCGTTTTGTATCGGGTGCATTTTCATGCAACTTTTTGAATCCATGGCCCTCATTCCGAGTTGATCGGTCGCAAGGCGAATTTAGCAGAGTTACACACGCTAAGCCGCCGCCTACTGGGAGTGAATCTTAGCTTCTTAAAATTGCGACCGATGTATTCGCAATATTGCGATTACTAACTACTTAGCAGTTTCAGAGTAGCTCCAGACTTACTCTGCCTGTGCGATCAGTTCAGTGCTTGTCGTTCCTGGTTGACGTCACAAACACACCCAGCGTTCGCCCAGGCACTCCCACCGTTTCCCCGGCCACTCCTGCGTTTTTTCCGGAAACGGTAGCGTTTTCAGCCACACGCCCCTGAAACGCCGTGTTTCCGCCCAGTAACACCCATTTCCTGTCAATCACATTACGATCGCCGGAGCGAAGAAAAAGCCGTGAGTAAAAATACTTTCTTCATAGTAAAGTTACTTGGCGCAGTCGCAGTGCGAACATTGCGCATGCGTACTAAGCGGATTTTCACTGCGATGCGATGAAAAATACCGAGCGAACAACTCGGAATGAGGGCCCATATACGCAAAGTTACGAAGCAGTCGACTTTATTGTTTTCGTGTTTTCCGATGTCGATGCCAGTCGTTTTTTTTTGACACATTTACGGCCGTCATTGTCGTTTGCGTACGTGTTTTTGTTGTATTTGCTGTTTTTTTTCCTAAGTTAAACGCGGCAGGGTTTTTTTTTCCGCGGCCGCATTTTCACTTTCAGTTTTGATTTTCATCCCCGTTCGTGATTGGTTGTGTTTCAGATGGTAGGAGTGTCTGTGCGCAACCATATAATTACGCCCCAAACCGTCCGCACCTCCTGGGTTTAGTTAGTGGTGAGGAGGAGGGAGGTTGTGCTGTGGAGGTAGGTGAATTTGTGGTTTGAAGAGGAGTGGTGGTAGCGATTTCTGAGTGTGGTATTGTGTTTGAAAGTCGTCTTGTCATTCTTGTTGTCTTGTATTTTGTGGTTTTGTCTCATTTTTAGTCCAAGTTATTTTTCTTTATAGTCCCTTGTCAGTGTTTGTGTGTGTGTGTGTGTGTGGGTGCGTGTGTGTGAGTTGTGTAGTGGTAGTGGAGGAGTGTGTTGTTTGTCTTTTTTTTTCCTGTGTTAACTGTTTAGACACACAATTATGTGTGACTCAGAGGTGGAGGGTGTGAGTGAGGGGGAGGAGGTTGGTCAGGTGGAGGAGGTGAGTGTTAGTGAGGTGGAGGAGGTGGGTGAGGTTGCTGCAGCAGCCTCAAGTGATAGTGACTGTCAGAGTGCTCCGCAGCCATGCACCACTACTAAGACTGGGCGGAATGTAAAGTTTAGTTTTGCTGAAAATGTGGCATTGGTGCGTGAGCTGATGAAGTATCAGAGTCAGCTATTTGGCCCTGAGTCTGCCAAGGTGCCAACACGGAGGAAGACGGTGTTGTGGGCGAAAGTAGTTGCTGCTGTCAATAGTGAGGGGGTGGTCAAGCGGACAGAGGACACGTGCCGCAAACGGTACTATGACATAAAGTGACGTGTCAAGTCCAAAATGGCCAAGGAGGCCAAGTCGGCTCGGAAAACCGGTGGTGGGCAGCCCTATATTGCAAGTTATCTGGAGTATGAGGAGCCCATGCGGAGTGTAATACCTCCAGAAGTTGTCTCTGCAACCCATGTCCAGGATTCAGATAGGCCCAGGAAGAATGGTGAGCATGTGTATTTGCATTTTTTTTTGTATTATTTTTTTTTTTGTAATGTGTATTATGTGACGTTGCATATTACTCCCATCTTCAAGCGTGTGTCAGCAAATACATTGTTTTGGTTAATGTTTTATATAAAAGTCAATATAACATCTTACTTTATTGTATGTCATGTGTTTTTCAGACAGATTTTTTGGCATGTGTAGTTTGGACTTGGTGTGTCTCTGAATTGTCCTGCAATAATGTTTTCCTTTTGGTTTTTTTTTTTATAAAAAATTGTGACTATGTTTTATATTTAAGTGATCCATGTGTTGGGGTTTTTTTTAAAAACTGGTTGTGATGTTAGAGGCTGGAGTACTGGAAAGTGGTTTGGAAACCACTTACATGTGTAATGTCATCTTTAGATAATGTTAATTATTTTTTTTAAAAATCCCAATTTTTTTTTTCGTTTTTTGCTTGTATTTGTACCGTGACACCACACTGCAGTGTCATTTTTTTTTTAAAATGCTGCATTTTGTTTTTGCTCATATAGTGGTAATATGTCTTTGGAGTGCCACATCACAGAGCAAATTAGATATTGCATCTGTAATATTTTTCCTTCCAATACAAAATGAAGTTGTGTTTTTTTTATTTTTTAAAAACCTTTCCTTGAATTTGTGGCCTATGTCAGTGTCCTGTAGATGTTTTCCTGTGTTGATGTTGCCATAGTGCATATGTGTTTTGGTCATTGTTTTTTTTTTATTATTATTATTTCTGGTCCTTATGTTTGTTTTAATTAAAAACCAAGCATTTCTAAAAGAATAAATGTTTATAAGCATAATGGGTGGATGTATACACAATAGCATGATTTTTTATTATAATTCATTTTATACAGTGTCTAAAAAAAGCAGTACTCCTCGTCGGCCAGTAACTCCTATCACATCTGATGATGATGACGCTGCGGAAGCAGGTAAAGTGTCCATTGTAGTATAGGGTATGCTTGTAAAGGAATGGGCATAACAAAATTGCACTTTCATTAAAAGGTCCATCAAAAGAAGTATGGAGCAGCAGAAGTGGCACTTCTGTAAGACATCACCACAAAAAACCTGTGCCCGAAAAGAAAGCAAGGTCGTATGTCCCGGCACAAACACAGCAGGCTACCCCGCCACGAAGATTATCATCCGTATGTTCGGTACCCCCACTCCAAATTTTGGACACACCTCCAAGATGTCATCCACACTCCCCTCATCTTGATTGTGAGTATCAAACTGAAAAATATGTGAAAAATGTCAGAACATAATCAAAATCAGTCCTAACCGCATTAAGTCAAAACACATCCAAAAGTAAAATACTTACCGCAGTAAGTAAAAGCTGAAATGGAATCCAAACTAAATGGCCTTGTCCACATCCAGTAAAGATATGTATGTCCACTTGAGCCATACAGTATGACATTGGGTATAAGATGCTGCAACAAAAAAGCATGTTGGTTTGTTTGCAAAAAGTAAGGTTGTTTTTCCAAAAATCACATGTGTGCTTGAGGTAACATTGCAAAATACATATAAAAAAACATTACTAGGTTTGTTTGAACAAAGCTATAAGGTAACACATTATGTATTCCAATGTGTTTTTATGGTGGAGTATGTGTGAGCTACAATAAAACTAAAGTGTTGGCTTTCACAATTAAGTGACCAGACACATTTGCCCCAAACAGGCATATGTATGTATTTAAGCAATGAGTGATGATGTTGCTAGCCAGAATAGTTGAAAGCAACAGTGAATGACATGTGTTCTATGTGAAGTGATTTTTTTACATTTCACACACATATGGATAGCTAACGGAGATTTGTTTAACATTTCAGCTTCGAGTCCTGGGAACAGCATCCCTCCGCAACAACACCAACACAGTGACATGGAGGAGACAAACATCTTAGAAATGCAGCCATTAATGCAAGGAATGAGCCCCCCAGCACCTGTGAGTACACCACCACAGCAAAGCACACCACCACCACCACCACAACACAGTCCAACAACACCAGGAACACAAGGCCCTGATCAGGTGTTTTGGACTATTTGGGCTAGACAGCAGGCCACTAATGAAGATTGCCTGCGTAAGCAGACACAAATGTTTGCAAGCCTACCATCTCACCTCAGAAGAATATCAAGAAATCTGAGTAGACAAAATGGGCAAACAAGCAGAATAGGCAATACCATGGAACTCATGCGTACAGATATTACACAGGTCATGGGCAACTTACAGCGCATAATGGAAGAACAGCACAGACAACAGCAAAGTTATATGAGCATTTTTCAAAACAATCAAAAGATTAATGAACGTTTATTCTGAATAGTAGACAATCAAAATGCTGCTACACGTGAACTCAATGCCACCCTCACTAACCTGAATGAAACACTCAGATGCATGCACCAACAGCAAACAAGCAGCAGTTCTGGTACAACTACTCCAAATATCACGCCAGTCTCATCACCACCAAGACGGTCCACCAGAGCACGACAACATGACAGTGCTAAAGGCAAAGGGCAGGACAAGCAGCCACCCAAAAAAACGTGAAAAAAAACAAGTTAGACATTTGTGATAAGTAACTCAAAATAGTTAGCAAGTGTTTTTGTTGCTTAAAAAATATAACACTTAGCTCCTCGACCCTTTTTTCAACATCATTAATTATAAGTGGGCCCAAAAAAAACATACATTTAGTATGCACAATTATTCATTAACATTTTTTTGGGGTATTGGAGGAGGGAAATGTTGATGGAGCCACACATACATGTTAGCAGGAAGTAAACTGACCACTTGATTTTTTTCTAATCATTACTCTTTCTAGATTCCAATCATTCTCTTTGCCTGCAGATACAATAATTGGCAGCCAGGCAGAATGTCTTTAGCAGGAAGTAAACTGACCACTTGATTTTTTCTAATCATTACTCTTTCTAGATTCCAATCATTCTCTTTGTCTGCAGACAATCCAAATTACAATGTTAGTGATACATATCTTAGCTATCTTATCTATACAACATTACAAGAAGAACACAATTGTGTTGCGTAAAAAGCTTGTAATATGTTGCCTTTGTTTTGTTCGTAAAACATTGTCCAAATGAATGTCAGTATTGTTGGGACATGTTTGTGTGTGTTAAAAAATATTAAGCATGTTTTTACACATGATGCTGAAACAAACAAATATGTACTTTTACAACAAAAAACCAAAACTGTGTATAATAATATATATGTGTGGCAAACTGTGTATTTACTTACACATCATCAAGTTTACAGCATCAAACATTAGGAAATAAATTTGTCCTGATTACAGTAAGTTTGTGAGTCTTAAATATGATGGTGCATCACACATAGGGACACATGTATTCCTCAAGGCTAACATATTATATGTTGAGGAGTGTTTTTTGGGAACACAGGTTCTCAAACATGGCCCTCAGGAACCCACACAGTGCATGTTTTGCAGGTCTACTCACAGAATCACAAGTGACATTATTAGCTCTACCTGTGAACCTTTTAACATATGTCTGTGAGTAATTCATACACCTGTGCTTCTACTGGGTTAAGAGAAAAACATGCACTGTGTGTGGTCCTGAGAGCCGAGTTTGTGAACCTGTGCATTAGGACGTTACACACAATGATAAAGTGAAATACTAAATGGATGATGTGGGCTTGTAAGAAATTAGCACTGCAAGTTTTCGATCACTTATCCAGACTTAATGCACGCCACTCATAATCTGTTGTTTTGAGATTAAAAATACACACAATACACATGCAACATTTGTTTTTCATATAGCGAGGGTATGTTTGTATGTGTCAAGGAGACAGACACATTCTGAGTAATGGATTTTGGAAAAAAAGGCAAAACATCTATTTATGAATACACAACAAATGAAATAAGAAAACAAAGCTTACCTTATAGCGATTGAGGATCTGTTGCCTAACCTGCCTCCCTACATCAGTACTCCAAGTATCACCAGATGTCTCTAATTCCTCTGCTTGCTGGCTGCTTTCTTCCTCCTCCTCCTCCTCCTCCTCCTCCTCCACATGTGGCAGATGTTGTTGCAAACACATGTTATGAAGAAAGCAGCAGCAGAACACAATTTGAGTCACCTTGGAGGGACTATACAACAAAAGGCCACCAGACTTAACCAGACACCGAAACCTAGATTTCAGCACACCAAAACATCTTTCTATCACATTCCGCGTGGACTTATGTGCATTATTGTAATTGTGTTCAGCAGGGGTATCAGGTCGGGACAATGGAGTTAGAAGCCAAGAGAAACAGCCATATCCTCCATCACCTAAAAGACAGATATAGTAACGTGATTCATGTTAAGATACAGCAACACATAAGTAACACACTGTGGGGCAGATGTATTAACCTGTAGAAGGCATAAGGAAGTGAAAAACCAGTGATATGTGCAAGGTAATAAAGGCAGCAGACAATCTGTTCCTAAATGTTAATTTACATATTGGAGCAGATTGGCTGGTGCCTTTATCACCTTGCACAGATCACTGGTTTCTCACTTCCTTATGCCTTCTACAGGTTAATACATCTGCACCTGTATTTGGACAAAGTATACGCAGGCCTACACATATCAAATTACATACCCAGCAGCCATCCATCTGGCATTTGTCCGTCCTCAAACTTATCAAAGAGGGATGACTGACTGAGGATGAAGGAGTCATGGCAGCCCCCAGGGTAACCAGCAACAACACTCATTATTTTGAGATTTGCATCACAAACCACCTGCACATTTGTGGAGTGTTCGAAATGGCGGTTTGTATATATGTGCTGCCTGCCCCTAGGAGGTCTCAGCTGAATGTGTGTGCAATCTATGGCTCCAAGCACATTGGGCATGCCAGCCAGCTCATAGAAATCTACCCTGACGGCATGCCACTGAGACTCCTGGGTAGGGAAGCAGATTGAGGCCTCGATGTGGGGCTGCAAAACAGCCAACACCTGTGTGAACATTTTAAAGAACAATAAACATGAGATTTTAGGACAGATCTGGCCACCGAGAAATTAAAACAAACACAAAACAGAAGAGGTAGTTAGGTATACATCACCTGTGTTAAGATTCTGGAAAATGAGGGCTGTGAGATTCCTATGACATCCCCAGACACAGCCTGAAAGCTACCAGTAGCCAGAAAGTGTAACACAGCCAGGAGTTTGTGCAGGCCTGAGACAGGGCGAGAGCGTGCCGTCTCAGGGTCTATGCCCAGTTTGACAAGGTCATACAGACGGAAAATGTTGTTACTATTTAAACGGAACATCTGTATGACCTTATCATCGGACAATGCGTTCAAGTTTAAATGCCCCCTAAAAAAAGGAGGCCTGCTCAGCCTCCGCGGAACCTGTACAACCTGCTGACCATGTTCAGTTTCTTGGCCGTGGGTACTTACAGGCTGATGTCTGAGTCTGAGGAATCCCACAGCACACAAAAGATCACTGGCCCACAGTCCTGCTGCCATTTCTGAGTGTAGGTGTATTGAAATGGGCCTAACATCCTTTTATAGGCATCCTAATTCAGGTGTGAGTGATTTTTTATTTGCAACACATGTAAAACACGACTGAAAAAAGCAGGTCTATTTTTTTGCCGCTTTTTTTAACGAATCGCAAAAAAATATGACCGCATTTGAGCACTCAGAGACTAACACCCAAATACGAATGAATAGTGAATTCCCGTATTTTATGAAATAACAGCCGCGTTTGACCGATGGTCTATTCATTCATATTTCGGAACGTTGTCATTCAAACCATTACGAATAGACCAGACACTGCCGAGATTGGTGCTTAGTGAATTCCCGGATTGGGACTTAGAAAAAAAAACACAAATCGGCCAAACACGGATTTTTAGTAAATACTGGCCATGGTATGAGAAAACAGCAGCAGAACACAATCCTAGTCACCTTTGAGGGACTATACAACAAAAGCCCTGCAGACTTATCCAGACACCGAAACCTAGATTTCAGTACACCAAAACATCTTTCTATCACATTCCGCGTGGACTTATGTGCATTATTGTAATTGTGTTCAGCAGAGGAATCAGGTTGGGACAATGGAGTAAGAAGCCTAGAGAAGAAGCCATATCCCCATCACCTGAAAGACAGATATAGCCAACATTAAGAAATCAGGTTTAGCCAACAAACTGTAAACATAATGACCATGTTGAGGTTAACACACATACACACAAAAAACATGGTACTTACCCAGCAGCCATCCATTGGGCATTTGTACGGCCTCAAATTTATCAAGAGGGATGACTGACTGAGGATGAAGGAGTCATGGCAGCAGCCAGGGTAACCCGCAACAACACTCATAATTTTAAGATTTGCATCACAAACCACATGGACATTAGTGGAGTGGTCCAGATGTCTATTTATATAAATATATTGCCTGCCCCTAGGTAGTCTTAGCTCAACGTGTGTGCAATCTATGGCATCTAGCACATTGGGCATGCCAGCAAGCTCACAGAAAGCTACCCTGACTGCATGCCACTGCGACTCCTGGGTAGGGAAGTAGATAGAGGCATCTATTTGTGGATCCAAAGCATCCAAAACCTGAGTGTACATTCAAAAATATAAGGTGAGTGTCATGACCAGTAAGAAATATAAGACTGTATAATGTAACATTGCACAGAAAATACTTTGACATAGAGGAGTATGTATGGTTTACCTCACCTGATTTAAATATTTAGAAAAGGTGGCCTGTGAGATACCAATTACATCGCCAGTCACAGCCTGAAAGCTGCCAGTAGCCATAAAGTGCAACACAGCGAGGAGTTTGTGCAGGCCTGAGACAGAGCGGGTCTAGGGGTCTAGGTCCAGTTTGACAAGGTCATACAGATGGAAAATGTTGTTTCTATTTAGCCGGAACATCTGTATGACCAGGTCATCGGCCAATGCGTTTAAGTTTAAACACCCCCTAAAAACACGAGGCCGACGCAGCCTCCGCGGCACCTGTACAACCTGCTGACAATGTTCAGTTTCCTGGCCCTGGTTTCTTCTAGCCTGCTGGAGTAGTCTCAGGTATACCACAGCATACAAAAAATCAGTACTACACATGGCAGCAGCCATTTCAGAGTGAGAGATTTGTAAAATGTGCTTGGGTCCCTTTTAAAGGGCCAAAAATGTAGGTGTGATTAATGTAGAATTTGAAACACATGTAAACACGCTTCTCAAAAGCAGGTCTATTTTTTTCCGGTTCGCTTTTTTTCACAGCCGCAAATGCACTTTCACGGCAGATATTCCAAATACGAATGATTAGTAAATTACCGAGTTCTATACCTAAACAGCCGCATTTGACCTATGGTGTAATCATTCATATTTGTGAAGTTGTGTCGCAAAAAAAATACGAATGCCCTCATCACTGCCGAGATTTGTGTTTAGTAAATTCCCGAGATGACACTTTGAAGAAAAAACACCAACTCGGTCAAAATCGGGACTTTAGTAAATATACCCCCACATGTGTATTTTGGAAGACTGTTTCACATAATACTGAAATTACCTATATTGCTTATGCTTAAAGTGTGCACATGAGGGAGTGTGACCCTGCCATCCTGTGTGTGTCCTTTATCCCTGTGCAAACCCCAGGTGTCTGCAGGGACATAACATGGGCAGTGTTCTCCCCACAGTTTATTTCTCAGTCAGTCCATGCCATAAAATTCCCCTGTTATTTCTAATATAATGTGGACACTACTATATATTTCTATTATTATGGGGGTAATAATAGGGTCCAGCTGTTTTCCTTCACTCAGCTCGAGTGATGCATCGGCACTGAGTGGCTTTTCTTCTTCACAGGCTGGGCTGCCGGGCATGTCTCTGGCTTCACTGTGTGGGGTAATTCATTTCTAATATAATGTGGACACTAATATATATTTTTATTATTATGCGGGCAATATATATTTCTATTGTAATGTGGACACCACTATATGTTTCTATTTTACCAGGGGCACTACTACAGCATATATTCCTGTTATAATGGAGACATTATTAAATATTGTTATTAAAATGGGTGCATTACTATATGTATTTATTTTACTGGGGGCATTACTATATATTTTTATTATACTGGGGGTATCACTATATATTTCTATTATAATGGAGGCATTACTATATATTTATAGCCTTGCCTCCAGAGTGCAAAGAAAAGGGTCTGTGTCATGTAGCCACTCCCCCTAGTGTCATGCGACCACGCCCCTCCCCCATCCCCGCAACCATTTTTCGACGCTCAGTACCAACAAGATGATATTTCTACTTGCACCACTGGACACCCCAGGCATGAAATAGAAACTGCACAAGTTGTAACAGGTGAAAGGGTGCTAGAATTAACACTAAATTTTGAAAAATGTGGGAGTAAAAACAAGCAGATGAAATGCATAATGACATGCAGTACTAAAGCCTTCTGCATCAAACTTTAAAAAACATTTACATGAGAACATGAATCCAATCTTCATGGAAAGGAACTGACCCAGTAAGAAAGAAAAAGAAAGAAAGAAAATAACAAACAACAAAAAATTGATTGGAATCAAAGAAGTTTATGATTTCCACAAACAGGTGTATAGGAATCACTAATATTGCATAATGATATAGAGGTTATTTCATACTTGCCTAGCTGACCCTCTCCATGGGGTAAATTTACTAAGATGGGAGTACTATTTAAGATGGGATGTTGCCCATAACAACCAATCAGATTCCAGGTATTATCTTCTAGAAGGTGCTAGATAAATGAGAAGTAGAATCTGATTGGTTACTATGGGCAATATCCCATCTTAAATAAAATTCCCATCTTAGTAAATTTACCCCCATGAGGGAGAAAATGCTCTGTTCCTGGCCTTTCCTGGTAATGTATGATTGCCATCACCTGTGGTGAGCTAGTTAATTGATAAGAAAGGTGTTTCACCACAGGTGATGGCAATCATACATTACCAGGAAAGTCCAGGAACAGAGCATTTTCTCCCTCATGGAGAAGGTCAGGTAGGTAAGTATGAGTTATTTTAAAACTATGGTGCAGTTTTTCTGATGCACACTGGTATTATTTGATATTATAATGATAATTAAATTGGATTTTCTCCACCATATTTATTGTTGTACTTTTACAATGAATGTTGTGTAAATGTACTAAAGATTGTATGCAGCAGATGTTGCAGATATCCTAACAAATCTAATAGTATATGATTATATAGTGTTTGGTATTTGTGCTGAGTACTTTGCAGTTTGATTACAGAATGGAAACTGATCAAATTAAGTGATGCTAATTCAGCACTAACTGCATGTGATATCCATTGAATTGGACTGGAAAGGGTTCTCCTGTGGGTAACCAATTAACCAATTATTGTGGAGTACATATAACATAATCCAGCCAGGAACAGAAGGGAGCAATCCATCTTAAAAAAAGTCCACAGAAGTGGATGAAATGCATTGCTGCACCCTACGGGGTAAATTTATTAAAGCTTCTAAAACAGATAATTGGTGATGTTGCCCATAGCAATCATTCAGAGGCTGTCTATTATTTCTCTATCACCTTTTAGAATATTAGAGCATCTGATTGGTTGCTAGGGGCAACTTCACCAATTCTCTATTTTAGAAGCTTTAGTAAATTTACCCCTACATGTGTGACCTCTTTGCCATGGTGATTTTACTCCAGGTACTTTTGATCAGTCATTACTGCTACATAGACACTTTCATTTGGGTTCTTGACACTGGTTTAAAACATTTTTAACAAAGGAAAAAAAGAAGAAGGTATGTTTTTTTTCTTTCCCATGTTTAACAGGATGAAGTTAAATTGAGATTTGCAGAATTAGTGAATAAATCGCCACTTAAACCTAGAAATTCACATACTATCCAAGCAAAGAACAGTGGCAATCAGTTCTATGTTTAAAAAATAAAACATATAGAAGTTACTTTTTTTTTGGTGGGGGGGTTGTTTAATTACATTTCATAAATGATCCATCATACTGACTCCAACATTAAAAGATTGTATTTGTTGATTAAAGTAATCCTAATGGTGCCCATACATTTATGAGATAATCTGTGCTATCCTTCGATTTCGACCACATCTGTGAGAGAAATCGAAGGACTGTATGCACATTTTAGTACCTTGTGACGCGATGGGCGGGCACGTCTGTCGAATATCGCGTCTCAAGATAGTATGTGCTGCACATAATATTTCTCGCATCACAGTGCGATCGCATATGGTTTCAAACCCACATGAGATATATCGCATACCTCCCAACATGACCCTCTCCAGGAGGGACACAATGCTCTGCTCCTGGACTTTTCTCTTCATTTATAATTGCCGGCACCTGTTTTTCAACAGGTTAATGGATAAGAAAGGTGTTTCAGCACAGGTGAGGGAAATCATAACTTAAGAGGGAAGTCCAGGAGTAGAGCATTCTGTCCCTCCTGGAGAGGGTCATGTTGGGAGGTATGATATCGCTGTGCGATGGGCACCCGCCGGGAGCAGCCAGAGGCTGCTCCCACTCGGCGGTGACGTGCCCATCACGTGATTACCATGCGATCTATCGCATGATCGCATGGTAATCACTTTGGCAGTTCAGGTGCGATTTCATTGCACTTGAACTGACGGTGCGATGCCCCGCGATGTCGCGTCGCGGGCATCACACAAGTGTATGGCCAGCATTAATGGCTCACAACTTTATTTACTCCATTGAACAAGATATAATGAATTTGGAAATAAAAATAGAATGTTAAGTATTACACTGTTTCATATACAGTATCTAAGTATTTTAAGGTGATAAAGGAGATAAAATAAGCAAATACTGTACATGCTTTCGTATAGGAATAATGGAATGTACAAAGTTTAGGTGTATACAATACTCATACAATTATGGAGGTAACTAACAAAGGGCCTAATTCACTATGGATTGCCAATGTAAAGCTGCTCGCATACCACCTCCTCCCTGTATTTGCGATGTGATCGCATCTCAAATTATGCCTCCCAACATGACCCTCTTCAGGAGGGATACAATGCTCTGCTCCTGGACTTCCGTCTTAATTTTTGCTTGCCATCACCTGTGCTGAAACACCTTTCTTATCCATTAACATGTTCAAAACAGGTGCTGGAAATCATAAAAGTCCAGGAGTAGAGCATTTTGTCTCTCCTGGAGAGGGTCATGTTGGGAGGTATGCTCAGATGAACATCGCAACTATTGTACGCAATGTCCATCTGCAATGGCAGACTGAGTAAGCTTCAGCTTTCTCAGCCTTGCTGTTGCAGTGTGGCATCCAAGGCCAAGGTAACTGCATCTCGTGATGCAGTCCTTGGCCTCGCCACTCCCAGAAAATGGGGCGGCGCGCCCCCCCGTTTTCCCCAACAATCAGGCAGAGACGTTCGCATATCTGTGCCACAATCGCAGGACCAATTCTGCACATTTGCAGAATGTATCCTGCACATGCGCAGTCTCCAAACATTGGTTAAATGCAGTAAGGTTTGCTTTTTGCGATCCTTACTGAATTAGTCTTCAACTTTGTAAAGTAATTGGCTAAACTTAAATGTACAGTATATTGTAATTTAACCTGAATTGCTGAAATCTCTTTTGCTGACAAAATAGCTCTGTCAATGCAGAAGGCCAAAATCTGACCATTAGTTACATCAGGGTCTAGTACCGACATTGCTATATTTTCTGAACAATTTATGTTTATCTTCTAAGCTTCTTTCTTTTTTTTAAGATAAAAGACACCAAGAAGGTGATTGATTTTTTTTTCCAGACTACCTTTTAAGCTAAAGTTTGTACAAGAGCAGACAGGTCTAATTGGAAGATGGATAAACCTAAACTGATGTTTAAACTTTCTTTTGTACTCTTGATGCATAAATACTTTGCTAAGTGTCCCAATGTACTCTCCACAGAAAATAGCAAGCTTAAAATTGTCATTTGTGTGCACTTAAACAATTGCTTGTGTAGAGATATTGTATAGCACTCTCAGATCCCTTTTGTAAGCGTGATCCGATATAAGTCAGTCCCTTCCAAGCATTACCTCAAGCAGGCACTTAAGGCTTTGTCCATTGGGGGGCAAATGTGGCGTATTGGCTTTCTGCTGCCGATAATGTCTGATGTCTCCTTGGAGCAATCAGACACTACTCTGAAGAGACAGTGGTGGGATGTATTTCATGCAATTTGCAATGCCTAATATATCCCTAATATATCCCACCCTCATTCATTAACTTTTCCAATCCTTGATGCTTTTGATCGTGAAAAATAGCACACAGCTGCCAGTGATCAGAACACAAAATGGAGGTTGGGAGTGTTCAATGAGTGGCTCTGATAAAGCAGGTCCTGAATTCACATTGAATTCATATTGCTCATTGTTGGTAGTGTACACACTGCACAATGTGGGCCTAGTCGAAATGAGCTGCATGTACAGATGACAGGGAATGTTGCTAGCAACCTGCGGGAGTACACACTGGACGATAAAACTTATTTGTCGTAACAAATGGTCGTTATCAGCAAATTTGTTTAAAATGTCATCTAGTGTGTACCCAGCTTAAGCCCACATCTGCTGTTGGACTACAAATCACAGCATGCCCTACCACAGTTCAGGGCATGCAAAACTGGGCAGAGCATGCTGGGATGTGTATTTCAACGACAGCTGGAAGGCCACTTATTGCCTACCCCGGCAGGTATTATGCAAGATATAAAACAAAATTGTTAGGTCATAAAGTATGCAAAAAAACAAAATAGCTCTAAACTGTTCTATTACTACAGCTTTCAGCAAAGCCGTGTATCATAATAATTCATACTGCTGCAACTGCTAATTGCATGGTTAAACTCAGGAATTAATACAGTAGGCCACACATGCACAGTTAGCTTGTATCAAGATGAATTGTATTTCAATAATAGCACATTCATTTGGGATATTTTTAATATAATTTTAATAATGCTTGTCATGCCTTCAGCATTTGCTTTGTGTAGATCTGATTACTTTTACTACAGAAAGTTGCATTATTGCCCCATCTGGTGGTCAGTCCCATCAATTAATTTGACCCTCATAGCCTCTTGTAGCCAGTCTTGCAATGCATTCTGGGATGAAGAAGCTGGGATCAGCCTTTCTACTTCCCTCATGGTCCCAGACAGTCATGCTTTACATGGGTCCAACTCTCATATAGCATTCGATGGTGAGTTTGTATATTAAATGTCTCATCTCAGCCTGTTTAGCCAGTGAGTAATGTTAGCTGCACTGTAGTTTATACTTGCACATGTAATCACATGTTTGCACAGCCCATGTTATATGTACTTGTGTATATCCATTTTGCTTTTCACATGCATATCATAATTGCATATTCTTGTTTCATTAACAGTTTTACCTCATTATCACATATCATCATATCGTATTGTACATCAAATCAACGCATCATATCTGTGATCCCTTTACTGAATAATAAAACACCGTTCTACAAACACCTCTTCTGAACAGATTATTGAAAAGTAAAGGTGGTTATACTGTAGGCTTCAAATTTGCCAGAAAGGGCTTAGTGAGAGGCTGAACAGTAAAACATCGAATGCTACAAGCAGATGGACTCTCTTACACTGACTCCATCAGTAAATCATTGCCTGTCAGCAGTGGGGACATATACTGACTTACAGAGCCGTTACACTGCCAGCCACAGCTATCTGCATATGACAGCCACACAGTTTCTATACAGTCTACCAACTATGGCAGCTCAGCAATAGGAGTACCGCCATTTGACTACACAGAAACCTGTACAAGTCAGTGCAGCCACGCTTATAAGGCAACACAACAGTCTCTTCACAGTCAAGCAGCTTCATAACAGTTCAAAGATACTGACTCCTCAGAGATCTGCGACACAGTCTGAACAGTTACTTGCAGACAGCATTACAGCAGTCTCTACACAATCAAACATCTCTACCAGATCACCATGTCACAGAAAACGATATCCTCATACAAAACAAGGTCCCAAGTCTCTGGTTCCTCCAAATCCTTGTCTGTCAGTAATGCAGCCATCATGGCACGTGCAAAAGCGGAAGCCGCAAAAGTAAGGGCTAACTTTGCCGAGCAGGAGATGCAATTAAAAATCGAGAGCAAACGCTTAGAAGCAATCGGCGAGAAGCTCGCTGCAGAGAAGGAGGCAGCGGCTGCCATAGCTGAAGCAGAAATCTTGGAGACTGCAGAACTCCCTGATATAAGAAGAACCAATGTACTTGACACAGAGAATGGATCTCAGGATTCACTGCAACGCACATCAGAATACGTACGTCAAGTCTCAAAAAGGAGTAGCAACCCTCCATCTTTACAAGGTACGCATTCAGACCTCATGCAAACAAATCAAGTACACTCTACAGCGCCACCACCAGTGGACAACAGACCACACATTTGCAAGCAAGAGAATCCTAGACACTGTGAACCTATGAGGGACAACTCTTCCCCACCTCAGATGTCTGAATCTGCAAACTCCAAGAAAGACACAGCCTACTTCACACAGAAGCGGTGTGATACCAACCGTCGGGAACCAGACAACACTAACAGGTATGACTACACACCATATACCTACCGTGTTAATGTACCGACATCTCCAAGAGCCAATCAGGACACATTAGACTTTGCTAAATTTCTCACCCGCCGTGAATTAGTCACGATTAGTATTTCAAAGTTCAATGATCGCCCTGAGAACTTCAGAGCCTGGCAGTCCTCTTTTCAAAATGCTATCAGAGGAATAGACCTTTCACATAGTGAAGAGATAGACCTCTTAATTAAATGGCTTGGGAATGAATCTGCAGAACATGCTAGAAGGATAAGAGTGATTAACATTAACCACCCTGAGAATGGACTTAGGATGATCTGGGATAGACTTAATGAGTGCTATGGCTCACCAGAGATAATAGAGAGTGCTCTGTTCAAAAGAATAGACGATTTCCCCAGGTTACCCAACAAAGGCTATCAGAGACTCAGAGAACTAAGTGACTTACTAAAAGAACTTCAAGTAGCTAAATGTGAGGGAGATTTACCAGGACTTGCCTTCCTTGACACAGCCAGAGGCGTTAACCCTATAGTGCAGAAACTACCGTATAATCTGCAGGAACAATGGATCAACCATGGCTCCAAATATAAGCGGCAGAACAAAGTGCAATTTCCACCATTCTCAGTTTTCGTGGACTTTGTACACCAGCAAGCTATGACCAGGAATGATCCTAGTTTTGCCTTTACCTTGACAAATACTGC
Organism: Pseudophryne corroboree; assembly: GCF_028390025.1. Taxonomy (NCBI): domain Eukaryota; kingdom Metazoa; phylum Chordata; class Amphibia; order Anura; family Myobatrachidae; genus Pseudophryne; species Pseudophryne corroboree. The sequence goes on along the minus strand of NC_086446.1, from coordinate 209,218,920 downwards.
ACCTATGGTACCTAACCCCCGCAAAACATCAGTTGCAGTTCACAAGACTAATGTGCATTATTCAGATTCTTTCCGCAGGTCTACCAGCTTTAATCGCCAAGAGACCACAGACAAAGATCCAGCCAAGCAATGTCCTCTGCATCACAAACCACATCCTCTCCTGAAATGCAGAACCTTCAGAGAAAAGTCCCTGGAGAACCGCAAAGCCTTCTTAAAGGAGAATAGGATCTGCTACAAGTGCTGTTCCTCCACATCACACCTCGTCAAGGACTGCAAGGTTAGTGCTAACTGCACAGAATGCCACAGCACAGACCACAATACCGCTCTACACCCTGGTCCTCCCCCATGGGCTTTGCAACACAGTTATACCGATACAGAGCATGGCGGGGAGCACAGTGTAGAACAAAAAGACACTGTTGCAGTCACACCAGAAATAACTTCACAATGTACCGAAGTCTGCAAAGATGCCATTAGCGGTAGATCCTGCTCCAAAATATGTTTAGTCAAAGTTTACCCCAAAGGCCATCCAGACAAAGCCGTTATTAAACTTTATGCAATCCTAGATGACCAAAGTAACAGGTCTCTAGCCAGATCAATCTTCTTTGAGACCTTTAATGTTAAAGGACCCAGCACTCCTTACTCCTTAAGATCCTGCGCAGGGAGTTTTGAGACAACAGGAAGGAGAGCAACTGGCTATCAAATTGAGTCCTTGGATGGGAAGACATGTCTCTCTTTACCAACTATCACAGAGTGTGACGAGATTCCAGACAATAGGAGTGAGATTCCTACACCAGATGTAGCTAAACACCATACACATTTGAAACGCATAGCACATCTGATACCAGAACAGGATCCACATGCCCAAATAAATCTACTCATTGGGAGGGATATCCTACAAGTCCACAAAGCCAGAAGTCAGATTAATGGTCCACATAACGCACCTTACGCTCAAAGACTGGATCTGGGATGGGTAATAATAGGAGAAGTACGTCTTGGAGATGTGCATAAACCAGATTCTGTCAACAGCATGCTTACCTGTACTTTAGAAAATGGACGCCCTTCTCTGTTCCAGCCATGTCATAACCATTTCCTCATAAAGGAATTACCACACTGTACCTTCATAGACTCAACTAGTGACAACCATATCTGTGACAACTATCAAGATCATCTGGGGCACGCAGTCTTCCAGAGAACAAAGAAGGATGACCAGGTGGCAATGTCCATAGAGGACAAACTATTCTTGGAAATAATGGAGAAAGGACTAGTCAAGGATGATGCCAACAGCTGGGTTGCTCCTCTACCCTTTAGAACACCCAGACAACGCCTTCCTAATGACAGAGAACAAGTACTCAAACGCTTCTCTTCACTTAAACACAACTTTCACAGGAAACCAGAGATGAAAGATCATTTCTTCTCCTTTATGGCTAAAATATTTGAGAATGGTCACGCCGAGATAGCTCCCATTCTTAAAGACACAGAAGAATGCTGGTACCTGCCAATGTTCGGAGTATATCACCCGAAGAAACCAGGTCAGATAAGAGTGGTGTTCGATTCCAGTGCCCAGTTTGAAGGTGTTTCTTTAAATGACGTACTCCTGACAGGACCAGACCTTAACAACAAACTCCTAGGAGTACTCATCCGTTTCCGAAAAGACTCTATTGCCTTCACAGCTGACATTCAACAAATGTTTCATTGCTTTCTTGTGAGAGAAAAAGACAGGAATTTCCTAAGATTCTTCTGGTTCAGAGACAATGACCCCTCAAAAGACATCACGGAGTATCGCATGAAGGTACACATCTTTGGTAACAGCCCTTCACCTGCAGTTGCCATCTATGGACTCAGACGTTCAGCTCAAGAGGGTGAGCTAGAGTATGGTTCTGATGTTAGACAACTTGTAGATAAAGACTTCTACGTGGATGACTGCCTAAAATCTATGCCAACAGCCGAGACAGCAATCAGCCTCCTCAAAAGAGCTCAGGAAATGCTTGCTTGTTCAAACCTGAGGCTTCACAAAATAGCTTCCAACAGCAAAGTAGTGATGGAAGCCTTCCCTTCCCAAGATCATACCAGCGATTTAAGAGACTTGGATTTAGGAACCGATTCCCCACCAGCTCAACGTAGCCTTGGACTCTTGTGGGACTTAAAATCTGACACCTTTACCTTCCAAGTAAACAGCGAAGAAAGACCCTTCACTCGCAGAGGTGTTCTCTCTACTCTAAACAGCTTGTACGACCCCTTAGGATTTGCAGCTCCTGTCACTATCCAAGGTAAAGCTTTGCTCAGAGACCTAACCTGTGAGTCAATTGACTGGGATGCCCCACTGCCTCTCCAGAAAAGAAACTTGTGGCAAGAGTGGAAAGATTCTCTATCTACCTTAACCAACCTCCGCATTACACGTTCATATGCCCCCGTGCCTTCTACAGCAGTACAAAACCAGAGACTATGTGTATTCTCTGATGCCTCAACCCAAGCAATTGCTGCAGTTGCATATCTTAAGACCATGGACATCAAGGGACAATGTCATATTGGATTTGTCATGGGCAAAGCAAAGTTAGCTCCACGTCCAGAACACACAGTGCCCAGACTTGAACTTTGTGCTGCAGTACTAGCTGTAGAATTAGCTGAGCTCATTTCATCTGAGTTACCAATTGGACTCTCTGAAGCAGATTTCTACACAGACAGTAAGGTAGTATTAGGCTACATATGCAACGAGACCAGACGGTTCCATGTTTATGTCAGCAATCGTGTGCTAAGAATCAGAAGATCCACCAATCCAAAACAGTGGCACTATGTATCTACTGCTCACAATCCAGCAGATCACGCTACAAGAGCTGTCCCAGCCAGTATCCTCAAAGACACTACATGGCTCAGAGGACCTGAATTCCTGTACAAAGCAGATTCGAACAATCCTGAAAGTAGCATATTCAAGCTAGTAGACGCAGACTCAGATGTTGAAATTCGTCCACAAATAACTACAATCCATACCGTAACTTCAGATTGTCAACTTCAGCCTCACAGATTCCAAAGATTTTCAACTTGGAAATCACTTGTCAGAGCCATTACCTGCTTAACTCACATAGTCCATTCATTTAAACGCAACGCATCTGTAAGTGTGAATGGATGTAAAGGTTGGCACCACTGTCAAAATGTTTACGCACCAGAAGAAACACAACGATCCAAGAACCTTATCATCCGTGTTGTGCAGCACCAAATCTTTTCCGGAGAGATCGACTGCATTAACAGTGGAAATCCTATTCCCAAAGACAGCACCTTAAAAAAGCTAGACCCTTTTCTTGACGAAAATCATTTATTGAGAGTAGGAGGCCGTCTTCAAGAAGCAAACTTGGAGACAAATGAGAAAAATCCTTTAATCATTCCTGGGAGTCACCACATAGCTTCTTTAATTGTGCAACACTATCACAACGAAGTCAAACACCAAGGACGATTGTTTACCGAAGGAGCTCTACGATCAGCTGGGTTCTGGATTATTGGAGCGAAAAGGTGTGTAAGCAGCACAATCTTCAAATGTATCATTTGCCGTAGACTTCGTGGTACTTCCCAAACTCAGAAGATGGCTAATCTTCCAACAGACAGACTTAGTACAGACCCTCCTTTCTCCAATGTTGGTCTTGATGTATTTGGTCCATGGACTGTCATCACACGACATACTAGAGGTGCGAATGCGAACAGCAAGCGCTGGGCGGTTGTATTCACTTGTATGAGCATCAGAGCTGTTCACATCGAAGTTATAGAATCAATGGACACTTCAAGCTTCATCAATGCCTTTAGACGCTTCATTGCTATCCGTGGCCCAGTAAAACACATCCGGTCCGACAGAGGTACCAACTTCATTGGAGCAGCCAAAGAATTACAAATTAATTCGAACATTGACACTAAAAGCATAGAGAGATATCTCAGTGAGCAAGGTTGTACATGGACCTTCAACCCGCCTCATTCTTCTCATATGGGAGGTGCCTGGGAAAGGGTGATCGGCATGATACGCAGAATCCTTGATTCCATATTCTTGCAAGTGGGAACTGCAAGACTTACTCACGAGAGCTTAACAACCTTCATGGCTGAAGTCTCAGCTATTGTCAACGGAAGACCATTGACTTCAGTGTCTAATGACCCAGAAGACCCACTTCTACTTACTCCGGCTACTCTTCTTACACAGAAGACCGGGATTACCTATGCTCCTCCTGGAGAATTCAATACCAAAGACCTGTTCAAACGTCAATGGAGACAAGTTCAAAGCCTTGCAAACACCTTTTGGGACAGATGGAAAAGACAATACCTTTCTACCCTGCAGTCAAGGAGCAAGTGGCAAGTTGCCAAACCCAACTTAAAACCAGGTGACATTGTGCTCGTCAGAGATTGCCAGTCACAACGCAACGAATGGCCTTTAAGTCTTGTCACCAAGACGTTCCCAAGCAAGGATGGGAAGGTTCGTAAGGTTGAGGTCAAGATCTGTAAGCGAGGAGAGACTAAGTTGTTCCTCAGACCAGTGACTGAACTATTCTTATTGTTATCTGTTTAGAGTTTAAAATATGGTACCAGTGATACCAGACGGGGAGTGTCATGCCTTCAGCATTTGCTTTGTGTAGATCTGATTACTTTTACTACAGAAAGTTGCATTATTGCCCCATCTGGTGGTCAGTCCCATCAATTAATTTGACCCTCATAGCCTCTTGTAGCCAGTCTTGCAATGCATTCTGGGATGAAGAAGCTGGGATCAGCCTTTCTACTTCCCTCATGGTCCCAGACAGTCATGCTTTACATGGGTCCAACTCTCATATAGCATTCGATGGTGAGTTTGTATATTAAATGTCTCATCTCAACCTGTTTAGCCAGTGAGTAATGTTAGCTGCACTGTAGTTTATACTTGCACATGTAATCACATGTTTGCACAGCCCATGTTATATGTACTTGTGTATATCCATTTTGCTTTTCACATGCATATCATAATTGCATATTCTTGTTTCATTAACAGTTTTACCTCATTATCACATATCATCATATCGTATTGTACATCAAATCAACGCATCATATCTGTGATCCCTTTACTGAATAATAAAACACCGTTCTACAAACACCTCTTCTGAACAGATTATTGAAAAGTAAAGGTGGTTATACTGTAGGCTTCAAATTTGCCAGAAAGGGCTTAGTGAGAGGCTGAACAATGCTGCATAAACAAATCCAGGGGAAAAGAGTTGTTCAGGGCTTCAGTGCACTAGCATATAATCTTGCTGAAGACCCTGAATAAAATCTTGATGCTGTCTCTCTGTCACCAAAGATTTATACACATACCTCCTAACTGTCCCGAATTTAGCAGGACAGTCACGTTGACCCTTAGTATACCAAGGGGGGTCTTCTGAGGACCCCAAAATGTTATTTTTTGTGATCCTGCCGTATCTATAACAACTATTTTACTCCTGATTTTTCTATGTGTCCCGCATTGGATTAAGATAAATACTGTGTAATTAGGCTTATAAAATGTTCTTTCAAAAAAATGTAAATAATAAAAAACAGTATACTACGTTACAAATGCAGAACGTTTTATACTGTATGTGAGAAACACAGGAAAACAACCACCACTTTGACATGTGCTAAGGACTGTAGCGATGGCAACACATGAATAGTGATGTATTGTTATAGTAGTAAAATGATATAACCTTTTTACAAGAATATACAGTATTCAATTGGATGTTAAAATGTACACACTGTAATGAAGAAGAATATATGGCTTTTATTGGCTAACTACTCTTGAAATAAATAAACAAAATATTTTATGCTATCTGTCGTACCCTTACTAGAACGTATCCCTTCAGAAACCCCAAATACATAATTTTAGTAATTTACTGTATCAAACAGTTGAGAATTTAGATAAAAAAAACTGCGGGGTCCTCTGAAGACCCCAGCTTGGTAAAGTACATTGACGAGGTAGGCTTGGTATATTAAGGGTTAATTGGATACTATCCCACCCGCCGGACGCAGTGTCACACGGGCGGAGGGGGGCTGATTGAGAGAGCCAGTGATCACCGCTGCCCTGTTCTGCAAAGCAGCCGGTAATCACTGAATAGATGCCGTGCGCATGGCATCTGTCAGTGCAAGGAGTCGAGCTGGGGGCTGTCCAGGCGGTCAGGGAGTGTTGGGCATGCCCCCAAATGATGAGAACAGAGGGTCGTGGCGCCAGGCCCCATCCCCTCAACCCAAGGCCGCGCCCCCTCAAACTGATGCCTCACCCCCTTTCCAGTCACGGACATACCTCTGGCTCGACATGTCCCTATTCCCAAGAGACATAAGTTGGGAGGAACGTATACAGCCACCACATTGTATGTAAAAATAAATGATATTAATTAAAAAGTAATAAAAATAGTCAATACATACATTTTACAAATACTTACTAATTTATACAATGCTTTATAATGCCAGCTTCAAGTATGGTACAGAACTGGTGCAACAGTGAGGATATGGTTATAAAGAGAGTGACGTGGGATTTGCAATGAAGGGCAGTATATAGAATGACTAGTGTGTATTCAATTGTAGGTTGTGTTTATTTTTGTGTTTTTATTTATGTAAACTATTCACATATTTTAGTGACATTTACAGTATATTGTGTCAGCAAATTATATTCTCTTTACAACTAGGTATGCAAACTATGGGCCAGATGTAATGACGTCCCAAGTTCAGCGGCCGTGCGGGATGCCGGACAAACTTGGTCATTTTTTTAAAGGGGCAATCACTGACAAGGCAAAACCATACCTTGTAAGCAATTGCCCCTTTAAAAATAGCCTGAGTTACTGAAGGCTGGCTGCCGAACCCGGCGTGTCATTACATCCAGCCACATATGTACACATATACATTTCTTTAACATGAATAAATAAAACATTCTGCACTATTTATAATTCTGCTACTTATCATTATATGTACCTGTTTGCCTACATTTATTTTGACTTTGTCAGTTTATTAAATTGTGGATTGTTTTACTGTTTTCACAACAATTTTTTGCATATGTGCTTACAGACACATGCTGTATATACAATAATTCATTCCTGTGTCTGTCTTCGTATGATGTCTTTTTTTTTCTGCATGATGTCTTTTTAATACATACAGCTACTGTGCAACATATTACTTGTTTTATAGGACTTTAGGGACATGACAAAGCTTTTTGCAAGAAACTTTGCTCTTAGAAATGAGCTGTTTTCAGCACTTAAGCCATAGAATGTGTAGGATTGTTCCCAGCTGAAAGACCCTGTGGGACTGACCCCCATGATCCCAATAAAATTGTAATGGAGCCATGTCTCGTCATTGAAGTCTGCCTCATGGTTAGTCAGCAGTATGAAGCCTTTTTTTTTAAATGGACTTAGTTTACTACTTCAAATACAAAGTCAGACTTGCTGGAAGCTCCGTTATTCAACTCATCCTGTTCAGATAGTTTAAAAGGCACATTTATAGTTCCACTTTAGGAAAACATCTCATCATCACTAATTGAGATAGATCATTGGTAGACACTTCCTAGATATCTCCACCATTGTATTGTATAATAACATTGATCCATGCTGTTTGGAACACAAGGGCACTCCATATTATCAATAATGAAGAGGTTGTCCCAAAATGGACAATCCATTTATTACATTGGAATGTGGTTTTGCTGGTGTTCATGTTTTATTTCAGATTAAATTGGGACAACTTGAATATCATAACCAACGCCAATGTGCATATATTTAACTGTTATGTAGGACACTGTCAGTAATAGAGCAAAGTATTAATTAATTATGTGAAATACTCTGATATAATTAACTGTTAAAAGGAACTGTACAGTAAGCCATGTCTACTTTTGCACAAATACACATATTTACTTGTACTGAGGGGGTAATTCCAAGTTGATCGCAGCAGGAATTCTGTTAGCAATTGGGCAAAACCATGTGCACTGCAGGGGAGGCAGATATAACATGTGCATAGAGAATTAGATTTGGGTGTGGTGTGTTCAATCTGCAATCTAATTTGCAGTGTAAAAATAAAGCAGCCAGTATTTACCCTGCACAGAAATAAAATAACCCACCCAAATCTAACTCTCTTTGCAAATGTTATATCTGCCCCCCCTGCAGTGCACATGGTTTTGCCCAACTTCTAAAAAATTTCCTGCTGCGATCAACTTGGAATTACCCCCTGAGTGAGAACACACTCCTGATCAGTATTGCAAATATAGCAATGTATGATCCAGCAACAGTAAATATAAAATTCACATTAATGACAACTTTCACTTTTCTTTTCCTAAACTGCTCGTACAAGAGTATCATGAAGGTTTGCTTAGGTCATGAGCGTAAGTGCACAACAGGTTTGTGTTTAACACATGTGCCATATTTCAGAAATTAAATTACATTGGTTATAATATTGTGTACAAGTAAATGTACCATCCCTAGGATATACAGTATCATTGATAGTGAAGATTGTCACCCAATTTCAGCAGCCTCAGAGGACATACTGTACGGGAATCGACTCCCCTTGTGCATTAGAAATTCGGCACAGACAACCGCAAAATTGGAAACTCATCAAAATCGAGTATTTTCCATCCTTCAAATCTAATAGAATAGACAAATTCACAATCCGTTGTAAATGGGATCTGGAAAATATCACAGATGAGCTGCTTTATAATGACACAGGCAGAGTGTAAAGTAATTAAGACCCAATAAGCTGTCAGAATAATATCTGGATAAACATAAATTACAATAGTATTTAGGTATGCAGTTATACACTCCAAGTTCAAGGGTTATGAACAGGCAGCTATAATGATATACAGTATATTCTGGGGTCAAGGCAGGCAGCAAACAAATAGTGGTAAGGAAATAAGCCATGGGTAGGAAAATAGAGAACCACATGAACAATAAATGGGACCAGGTCAGTAGCAATGAATTGATCACAGGAACACAGGTAACTATACTGGAGCAGTTACTTGTACCCATGAACCTCACTGCACACTATTTGTAATAATAATAATAATAATAATAATAATAGTTATTAACATAGTACTTGTCTCCCAGTAGGACTCAAAGTGCTTTACGTTTGTATTTACAACACTAAATACTAAATAAACTTAATAGAATAGAGAACTAATAAATTGGGTTGCATTTTTTTAGGAACTACAAGGACATTAATAAAATGTTTGTGTTAACAGGTAAGTCTTGAGTCTGTTTTTGAAGGATTCTAGAGTGGAGGTCAAACTGTGTGGGGAAGCAAATTTTATAGAGTTACAGCCACAAAGCTAAAAGCTCGGCCCCCGAGATGAATTCAGGGAGATTCTAGGTAATGCTATTGGTATTTCATCTGCAGAATGCAGTAAGCAAGTGGAGCAGTAAGGAATCAGAAGCTGCATCAGGAACCTTGAGCCCTGGTCATGCAGGACTTTGAAAGTCAGTAAACCAATATTGAAAAAGAGAGCGCCATCTTACATGCAACCAGTAAAGGGAGTAGGGAACAGGGCTGGTGGGTAATAACCTGGCAGCTGCATGTTTTACCAGTTGCAAGTGGTGCAATTATTTTGCTGGGAGACACAGGTAGAAGGCATTTCAGTAGTCTAATTGTGATTATTCAAATGCATGTATGACTGTATGGAAGATCCTCTGAGGGTAGTAAGTGTCAGATGAAAGAATGAGATTTGTTTATGGCTGATAACTGATACTTAAGTATCAGGCTACTATCCAGGACAACACCAAGATTTTGCACATGTTCATTGTTTTAGATTTCTGAGCCCCCAAGCGTAAGTCTAGTTGGTTGATTATGCTGCAGTGTTTTCCTGTGATCTATTATAAGGACTTCTGTATTATTAGGACTCAGTCACAGCCAACTCACATTCAGTGGTGCAAGTAGAGTTTTTTTCTTAGTGGTACTGATAGTAAACCTGGCGAGGTCACTAAGGGAGTGGACACATGACATAGGGGCATGGCCACATTATGCCACACACCGTAATGCCCCTTACACATTATGCCAAACACCGTAATGCCCATTACACATTATGCCACACACAGTTATACACTGACACCATTTTATGTCCCACACAGAAAAATGCCCCTTATAAATTATGCCCCACAGTAAGGCTTCTATTTATTTGCTGCCAGGGGTTTCATGGCAAAAGATGCAGCTTTCTGCATCTTCTCCTGGCGGCGCCAGTGTTCCCTGCACTTCTGGGTAATGCTATACATGCAGTAGCATGCGTAATTATACATTATGCGCCGCTTAAATGCACAATGCCCCCTGTAGTGCCGCTTACACACATAATGCTCCCTATAGTTCCACTTACACGCATAATGCTCCCTGCAGTGCTGCTTACACACATAATGTCCCCCTGTGGTGCTGCTTACACACATAATGTCCCCTGCAGTGCCACTTACACACATAATGTCCCCCTGTGGTGCTGCTTACACACATAATGCCCCCTGCAGTGCCGCTTATACACATAATGCCTCTAGTAGGACTTACCACCCTACATGCTCATTGCCAGGGGTTTCTTGCTTGTTACCAGGTATTACATGCTCATTGCCAGGGGTTTCTTGCTCATTGCCAGAGGTTGCATGCTCATTGTGGACAGAGACCCTACACCCTGCATAGCCAGCAGTGGGCTGGTGGTACTGCATACCACCACCATATTTATTAATGGTACTCCGTACCACCCTACTTTCAGCACTGCTCGCACTCATCCACTCCTGGAGCTCAGATAGACAGCCATTTATGGTTGTTCTTGAGTTCTCAGTACCTGAAACAAAGGACAGATGCAGTTCTGCATAATATGCATACAGTAGCAGTAGTAGACCAGGCCATGACATCTGATTATTTAATCCAGAGGTAGCATGTATACTGCAGAAAGCATGGGAAATAGCATAGAGCCATGTGGAACACTACATGGCAGTGACATTGGTGAAGATGAGTATACTCTAGAACAGGAATGGACAACCTGAGGCTCTCCAGCTGCTTTGAAAATACAAGTCCTAGCATGCCCTGCCACAGTTTAGCTATTAGGTTATGCTAAAACTGTGTCAGGACACGCTGGGATTTGTAGTTTCACAACAGCTGGAGAGCCGCAGGTTGGCCAGGCCTCCTAAAGAAGACGCATCTCTGTAACCTGCCAGTGAGAAATTATTTGAACTACTGTAGCTAAGGACTGTACCATCAGTCCACAGAAATGTTTCAGGTGAATAATCAGAAGCCCAAGATCTACAGTATTAAGATAAAGATTGGACAGTCACCTCTTCTGCTATCAGAAGATCATTAAGCACATATACCAGGGCTGATTCAGTGCTATGACTTTTGCTAAATCCTGACTGGAATGGATCATAAATATCTTGGGTTGACAGGCAGGATTCTAGTTGAGTTGCAACCGCTTTCTTAATAGCCTTTTCTAGAAAAGGAAGGCTTGATACTGGTCTGTAGTTAGTCATGCAGTCAAAATTTGTTTTTTTAAGAAGCGGTGTAGCAATTACTTCTTTTAGTGGTTCAAGAAAAATGCCTGTTTACAAAGAGCATTGAAGTATTTTTGCAAATGCCAATTATGTCTATACACCCTATTAGAAGCTTGGTTGAGGCAGTATCCAGCTCACGGGTAATTTGGCATGCCTTTGATGGCCCTGTGGGAATTCCATCCTGGATGGAGGAAACGCTATCTACAAACTCATTGCATCTTGACTGGGAGAGGGTGTCTTCAGGCTGTAGGCATGCTGTTTTGCAAATCATCTCTACTGTATGGAAAAGCTTAGCTTTCCTATTGTTTCCTGCCATGATCTAATTTAACAGGAACTCTGTTTTCTTACAAGTATTTGTGGATTGATATTCTCCAATATGTTTGATTAGTTGTAACTTATCCTCTACCAGGTTAGTCTTCCTCCATCATATTTCAAGTCTATGACTCCTTTTTTTTGAGCTCACTAATGCTTTATCAAACCGAGAAACTTGACGATTGTGGTATGTGGGGTCGTATACGCACAGGGATGATAATATCCATTGCATCCCTATTATAGTTACATACTAGGGAACTAGGATCTTCACAGGCACCCAATACTGCAGAGAGATACAGATTTGATGCAAGAGCCTGAGGAGTCATACCTTTCCTTGTACTATACCTGGTCAACTCAACATGACAAAGTTCTATTTTGAGGGGTTATGACTGAGAACATATTGGTCTCAGTCTATTGGCTCTGGTGGGTTGTCAAGAGTTCTACAGGATTAGGTTTCAGAGTATTTCCCATTCACAGGCTGTAAAAGAGAAGTACTCTGAACCCTAATCCTGTAGTACTCCGGGCAACCCACTGGAGACCACCAGCGCCAATACACTGAGACCTGTATTGTATGTAATCCTAGTATTAATAGACCTGGGGAGGGGGGAGGAGAATGCTAATGGTGTTTACCAGACAAGAGTATTTTTTTTTACCAGAGTGAGGGGGCCCTTGGATATCTATATATGTGTTCATAAATTACTGTAGGTCTGTTTGGGCAGATCATGCATTATGCTTTCTGTGTCCTCAAGGTTTTTTTTATGTCTGTGTGGTTTATCTTTTGGTGTATTACTTAAATCTTCTGTATTATGTGCATTGTTTGAGTTTTAGTTGGCGCCGCGGATGGCTGCCTCGGTGCTGCTCTGCCAAGCAGCCCTCGTTTTTAGTCATACATGTATAATATGTCTAATATGTCGAGTCTATCGTACAGTTGAATGTGCAGTATGAACTCATACGTGTAATATTTGTAATGTATGCTACATTTTCCCCCTTCTTATGCTATGTATTCCCCCTTCATGTTGCTGCTTGGCAATGCATTGTACCACAAAAAATTCCTAGTGTACATGAGCACACATGGCCAATAAAGCTGATCCTGATTCTGATTCTGTGGCATGGCCTACCTTGTTAGCGCCATGTAAATGTACTGTAATCTAATGCACATTAAAGCACTTTAACATTAAATAACTGATGACTTTGTACTGCTCCAATATCTACAGATGGAATTGTGCAGCCAAAGTAAGAGATTCTTAGACAACTCCTCAGTGCTGTCCTCCTCCTCTGCCTGCTGAAAAACGACCTCCTCTTTCTCCTCCTCCTTCTCCACCATCCTCTGCTGGCTCACCCTCCTTGATGCTATGATGCTGATTCAAAATCAAGCTGCAAATATCTCTGTCTCACACAACAAACTCTCCTGCTTCTTCCCAAATATCTCACTACCTTTTAAATGCCACAATGAAGGACATAATGTATATGCATAAATCATGGGACTTTTGGGTGCCAATGAGTGAGTCTCTTTTACACTGTGCAACTCACATAATGAAACTTGCATTCCGATTGGTCTTAAATTTGCATGGTTCCTGGTGTGAAATCTCAGGAGAATCCATATGCGAGTTACGTATGTGTTTAAAAACTTGCAGCCTATTATATTGTGCAAGTTGTGGACACAACTCGCACCTACCAAGTATGCAGGAATGTGCAAGTTACACTTGCACAAAAAACTTGCACTCCATTACATTCCGCCTATAGGGATCTATTTATAAAGCAGAGAAAAGCCCTGTTTTGTAGAAAACAGGGCTTTTCTATGCTTCGTGCTATTCACGAAGCAGGTTACTGTGGAGAAGTTCCTGCCTTCTCCAGTGGCACCCCCGCCCCGTAACTGAATTGCATCACCATACTTTAGTATGCCGAGTGTGATTCATGAAGGAATGGAAATCTCAGCTTTCCATTTCTCCATGGAGTTTAGATTTGCCATCTCAGGATGGCGCAAAATGAACTTTGGCGTGGAAATGGCAGGGATGCTCAGTTCTTCCCTGCTCTCTGCCTGGCCCCCCTGACCCCCTAGCAGCCCCTGCTTCCTCCCGGAATGTCAGTAGATGGCGCATGTGCAGACGGTCCCGCCGGCTGACTCCACGTATCGCAGAGGATACCACCTGGAAAAGACCTCACGATGGACCCCAGGATACCTGATCGCATCACCGAAGAGGTGAGTATACATGAATTGATACTTATTACAGCTATACATTGCATTGAAGCGATGCAATGTATAGTGATACATAACAATTCCTTTTTCATTTTTTACGTGAGTAGAGCCCAAATTCTTTAAAAAAAAGCTTCTTATTGGTAAAAAATATATATTTATAAAGCATTTTATTAACAACATACCAATAGCCAAATCTGGCAAATCAAGGGTGGTGTGATATATAAAAGTGTGGCGAAAGCACAGCATTGATAACTGCAGAACCCCTACAATGGAGACCTAAGTCATACATGACCTATATCATTTGTCTGGTGTTTTGATCATAGGGCCTGATTTATTACCAATTGAAAATGTGAGATTGCATGCAGTGAGCAGTTAGCAGCAGACTGTGCATGCACTGCGAACGCATTGTGCGTGCGCGAAGGGCAATATGCGATCGCCTTGCGTATGCAGCCTAATTGTATAGAGAATGCATTTTGATTTACAGGAAATGACCGTTTGTGGGTGGTAACATGGCTCTTGTGTGGAGTGGTTGAGAAAGCCTAGGTGTGTAAGGGTCATTTTCAGGGCACGTATCTGACGTCATCTGCGAATGCTGCATTCAAAAACATGGCGCCCAGTGTGACTGCATTCTCACTGATTTGAGTATGCTGGGGTCAGTTGCAAATGTCGGTGGTGTCCTTTATTTGTGTATGCTCATGCCTACACAGATTTGCGAATGTATCAAAAGGCATCTTTTATCCTTTCTGGGCGCTCTTCACATGCAAATTTTAGCAATAGCAGATTTGTGAAAATCGCTATCTCAGCGTCCATAGCGATCCATAATAGGTGGGTAGTGAGGGATCAGGATGTGATTAGTGCAAATCACAGGAGGGCAATAATTCCCCACCTCACATTTTGATTCTTAAAATCTTTTGATCACTATTGGAAACATTGAAACATTTAACCCTCCCCCCCAACATATGAGATTACTCCAGGATGAAGCTGAATGCAGCATACATCAGCGCTGGGTAACTGATTACAGATTAAATGGCAATGACCTGGTTTGGCCCTCAATTTAACTTTGAGGCCTCTGAACCTAAAGTCCTTTTTTCTGTAGAAATTGTGACAGCAATGTTCCAGTAAAATGCATTCACACAGCCTAGTGTACACTATACAGCACACATTTCTAGGTGTCATAGCAAGGAAGACTTAGCAAGCCACTGGTTCTTTGCTAATTTATTGTTTGGTTTGCATGAGCACAAAGCTAAAAGTTAGGCGACTGAATTTATGAAATTCATATACACACACAAAAACATACTTTGGAATTGGCACAACATCATTTTCCCACCGACAAAAATAAATATGAATGGTTTTGTTCTTTCACTCTATTTAAACGTATTGTTAGCAATACAGTTTTCTTAAACTAAGTATGTTATTTCCACTTTGATATCTTGTAACACACAAATGTCATGCTCATCACTCATATTCGTTAAGCACCTTGTTTTTAGTGTATATTTGATGGTTGTGCAGTACTGATATAATTCATTATCATTCTTTACCTTTTTTTTTTTTACTGAAACAGAACAGCATATATTAACCACCTCCAATGTTTGTATATCTGTTATGATGTGATTCTAGAATATAGGCTTAAGTATTAAGGAAACGCTACATGATATATTTAATATTTTCCATTTCTAGCAAATGATTTTTCATCCAAATGATTTTTCATGTTTCAGACTAAGCTAACGCCTCTAATACATTAACATTGGTTGTTCCAAGTCATTTAAGGGTAACTCCATAGAAACTGGATTTTCTACTTAAATACTCAGTAAACATCTCCATTAAGGGACTTTTTTAAATTTTACAATCAGTTGATAATTAGCACGTAACTCTCATTAAACCTCAATTACATGCTTTTATGAAACATTTAATTTGTAGCACTGCACTAGTGTGGACTCATACAGCCAAGTCTGTTCTCCTCCAGGTACAGAACAACAAATTGGTTCCAGTAAATTTAAAAATGTTATCCTTTTATTATGTTTTACCCAGATAGCTAGCCAAAATTTTGGCTAGAGATTTAACCACTAACATACCATAATACTTTGTAATGAAAAGTAGTAATGTTATACTTTTGAACAAAGAGCCTTGTTAGCAAACCAAAAAAGTAAGTAACTGGGCAAAACCATGTGCACTGCAGGTGGGGCAGATGTAACGTGGGCTTTCTGTCAGTCAAACAGCGGCTGCATTGTGATTACAATGTGTATGCATTTTTAGTCACTATTTTTGCTAGAACGTGCGCAATGCATCGCCCAGTTTGCGATTAGCAAATTTTGCAATCCTTACTGAATGAGGTCCTATATTACATGCAGAAGATGGTATTTTATGTGCAAATTGCTTTTTGTGAGATATTAAGTGTATTTGGCAAAATCATCATAATCTCAGTATTCCAAATCCGTTCCCAAATTTTCATATTTGCTCTGTAATGTAATAAAATCAGAATATAGTTCAGGGTAGTCCAGCAACTCATGTTTTACCAACAAAGAAATGTGGCAGAGCGAAGTTAACACATTGTTTTGTGACGATAAAACAACCGGTAATAATGACATGACTGAATAAGGAACCAATGTGTAAGACATCACACAGATGGTGTAAAAAACAAAGTAAATGCTAATTTTGGTTAAACTGTAAAAGGGAGGATGTCTCTTAATGAAACAAAGACAGACAAGTTATGACAAGGTATTATGTATCAAAGCTAATTATGCAGAGAACTCCCAGTGCACTATTTTGCTTCAGAAAATCCTAACTTGAATGTTTATTTTATAAGACTCTTGATGCAACAGTGATTTCCAAAGATTAGCATTCGAAGCTCAAGTCTGACACCATCCCTGGTTGTGATTGTAGAACTCATTATTATAATACAAAATCTTTTACAAAAGTGTTACATATATTTAATTTATATGCACTGTTTAACATTATCACCTGATCATTTTAATGCTTAGGATACGAAACATCTTTTAGCATCTGTGTGACCAGTGACCACCCATATAACCTCCACAAGCTATTCTACCCAATAACCTCTCCTCTACACACAAAACTTACATATGTTCTATTTCAGCCATCACACATCACAATGACCACACTGCTGTGTGACTGATCATATACTGTAGTTTACCTAGAACATCTGCAATCTGGCTGACCAATTTGCAATAACGAGTTTTATGGTAAGAACTTACCTTTGTTAAAACTCTTTCTGCGAGGTACACTGGGCTCCACAATGAAATACATAGGGGTGTAGAGTAGGATCTTGATCCGAGGCACCAACAGGCTCAAAAGCTTTGACTGTTCCCAGAATACATAGCGCCGCCTCCTCTATAACCCCGCCTCCCTGCACAGGAGCTCAGCTTTTAGTTATCCAGCCCAATGCAGTAGCAGGAAAAGAGACAACAACGGTTAGTAGCCACATACACCACACTTTCACGACAGTAGAAGTGTCAGCGGCTAATGCCATACCAACCCAAAGAAGCTAAGGGGGTCATTCCGAGTTGTTCGCTCGCAAGCGGATTTTAGCAGATTTGCTCATGCTAAGCCGCCGCCTACTGGGAGTGAATCTTAGCATCTTAAAATTGCGAACGATGTATTCGCAATATTGCGATTACACACCTCGTAGCAGTTTCTGAGTAGCTCCAGACTTACTCGGCTTCTGCGATCAGTTCAGTGCTTGTCGTTCCTGGTTTGACGTCACAAACACACCCAGCGTTCGCCCAGACACCCCCCCGTTTCTACGGCCACTCCTGCGTTTTTTCCGGAAACGGTAGCGTTTTTTCCCACACGCCCATAAAACGGCCTGTTTCCGCCCAGTAACACCCATTTCCTGTCAATCACATTACGATCGCCAGAACGATGAAAATGCCGTGAGTAAAATTCCTAAGTGCATAGCAAATTTACTTGGCGCAGTCGCAGTGTGGACATTGCGCATGCGCATTAAGCGGAAAATCGCTGCGATGCGAAGATTTTTACCGAGCGAACAACTCGGAATGACCCCCTAAGTGCGTCAGGGTGGGCACCTTGTGGAGCCCAGTGTACCTCGCAGAAAGAGTTTTAACAAAGGTAAGTAATTACCATAAAACTCGTTTTCTGCTGCGGAGTACACTGGGCTCCACAAGGAAAGACATAGGGGATGTCCAAAAGCAGTTCCTTATGGAAGGGGATGCACTGTAGCGGGCACAAGAACCCAGCATCCAAAGGAAGCATCCTGTGAAGTGGCAGTATCGAAGCCATATAACCTTATGAACGTGTTCACTGAAGACCACGTAGCCGCCTTGCACAATTGCTCAAGGGTCGCACCACGGCGGGCCGCCCAAGAAGGTCCAACAGACCGAGTAGAATGGACCGTAAACTGAGCAGGAGCTGACAGACCAGCCCTCCCATAAGCATGTGCAATCACCATTCTAATCCATCTGGCCAAAGTTTGCTTGTGAGCAGGCCAGCCCCATTTGTGAAATCCAAACAGCACAAAGAGAGAATCAGGTTTCCTAATAGAAGCAGTTCTCTTCACATAGATACGGAGAGCCCGTACCACATCCAAAGACCTCTCTTTGGGAGACAGATCAGGAGAAACAAGTGCCGGAACCACGATCTCCTGGTTAAGGTGGAACGAAGAAACCACCTTAGGTAAATATCCGGGATGAGTCCTAAGAACCGCCTGGTCACGGTGAAATATCAGATATGGGGAACTACAGGACAAGGCACCCAAACCCGACACTCTTCCAGCTGAAGCAATAGCCAGCAGAAACACCACCTTATTGAAAAGCCACTTAAGATCTGCTGAACGAAGACGTTCAAACGGAGACTCTGGTAATGGCTGCAAAACCACCAACAAGTCCCAAGGAGCCACAGGCGGGACAAAGGGAGGTTGGATACGCAACACACCCTGAGTAAAGGTATGCACATCAGGTAAGGTCGCAATCTTTCCTGAAAACACACCGACATGGCAGATATTTGAACCTTGAGGGAGGCCAGATGCAGGCCTAAGTCCAGGCCCTGCTGAAGAAAGGCCAAGAACTTGGCTGTACTAAACTTGGAAGCATCATAATTGTTAGATGCGCACCAAACAAAGTAAGAATGCCAGACCCTATAGTAAATCCGAGCAGAAGCCGGTTTCAGGGCCCACAACATAGTTTGAATGACCGCCTCAGAAAACCCTTTAGCCCTTAAGACGGAAGCTTCAAGACCCACGCCGTCAAGGACAGCCGGGCTAGGTCCTGGTAGACACAGGGGCCCTGAAAGAGGAGGTCTAGGCATTGTGGAAGTAGAATTGGATGCTCTGACAATAAGCCCTGCAGGTCTGAGAACCAGTGCCGTCTGGGCCACACTGTAGCTATGAGAAGCAGAATTCCTCTTTCTTGCTTGAACTTCCGAATTACTCTGGGCAGGAGTGACACCGGAAGGAACACGTACGGCAGTCTAAACCTCCACGGCACCTCCAGTGCATCCACGAATGCTGCTTTAGGATCCCTCGTCCTTGCTCCGAAGACCGGAACCTTGTGATTGTGTCGAGACGCCATCAGATCTACGTCTGGAAGGCCCCACCTTTCCACTAGAAGTTGAAACACTTCTGGATGGAGGCCCCACTCTCTGGCATGTACGTCCTGACGACTGGGAAAGTCAGGACTCCCGGAATGAATATTGCCGATATGGCCGGTAGATGGCGTTCCGCCCAATGTAGAATCCCTGAGACTTCCTTCATTGCCAAACGGCTTCGAGTGCCACCTTGATGATTTATGTAAGCCACTGTGGTGGTGTTGTCTGACTGTACTTGAACAGGACGGTTCTGAATTAAATGCTGGGCCAGGTTCAACGCATTGAAGACCGCCCGCAATTCCAGAATGTTGATCGAGAGGAGAGATTCCTCCTTGGTCCACTGACCCTGAAGGGAGTGTTGCCCCAGCACCGCTCCCCAACCTCTTAGACTGGGATCTGTCATCAACAGGACCCAGTCGGATATCCAGAAGGGACGGCCCTTGCACAATCGTTGGTCCTGGAGCCACCAGTGCAGCGACAGACGGACCTTCGGAGTCAATGAAATCATGTGAGACCTGATCCGGTGAGGCAGGCCATCCCACTTTGCTAGAATAAGCCTCTGGAGGGGGTGAGAATGGAATTGAGCCTACTCCACCATGTCGAATGCTGATACCATGAGGCCCAGCACCTGCATTGCCGAATGTATCGACACTTGCGGATGAGAAAGGAAGCAACGAATCCTGTCCTGAAGCTTCAGGACTTTCTCCTGAGACAAGAACAACCGCTGGTTGTGAATGTCCAATAGCGCTCCCAGGTGTACCATGCTCTGAGCAGGGACCAGGGAGGATTTCTTCCAGTTGATGAGCCACCCGTGGGCTTGTAGAAACTGTACAGTTATATCCAGATGACGTATCACTGACCTGGGTTGAGAGTGTTGTGAACTCGGGGGTTCTTCTGGTGACCGGGAAGGGGAACCACAGCTGGGCCGAAGTAGAGATGGCCAAATGTAGGTTTTCTTCATGCAGGACTTAGCGGCAGACAAGGTTCGTGACGGATACTGGTGGCCACCTGAAAAACAAGGACTTGAGAACGGTGCTGGTGAATACTGTGAGTGATGCTAAAGAATCACTGTGAGCGATGCTGAAGAGCACTGGGGGTGAGGCTGACAAGCACAGAGACCGGGATTTAAGGATGGTGCTGAAAGCACAGTGAATTAGAGGATTTGTGAGCTATGTTGCAGAACACTGTGACAAATGATTGAGAGCGTTGCTGAAGCACACTGACCGGTGAAAGCACTGAAGTTTGTTACAGCTAGGAGACACGCTGAACACTGTAAGCACTGGAGTTCGTTTGGCCGAAATTCTCGCTGAATGCTGGTTGTACTGGTGTCTATGCTACTGAGAGACTCACAGGATGCTGGAAGCACAGAGGTCTGTGCAGCAGAAGAGCACGCTGAATGCTGGAGCACAGGAGTTGAAAGCTGCAGTAGGAGACACTGAATGCTGGAGCACAGGAGTTGAAAGCAGCAGTAGGGAACACTGAATGCTGGAGCACAGGAGTTAAAAGCAGCAGTAGGGAACACTGAATGCTGGAGCACAGGAGTTGAAAGCAGCAGTAGGGAACTCTGAATGCTGGAGCACAGGAGTTGAAAGCTGCAGTAGGAGACACTTGGACGCTGGAGCACTGGAGTTCACTTTTGAGGAAAAAGATGATACTCAGGCGCCGGGGATCTGCCCGGCGTCTGCTTTTGAATTTCCCACCCCGGTTTAATTGGCGGAGGGAGGAGAGCCGATGACGTCACCCGCCCACTCATCTCCGTGGACGCTGGGCGCACCGGCGGCGTCCACACTCTGGAAGACCACCGGGACCAGCAACAACGGATGCCATGATCTGGAGCCCACCAGCGGGGACGACCGCCAGGAGACCCAGCGCACCCGGAGAGGTAAGCGCGGCGGCCGTGGCGACGTGACATGACGTAGGAGAAGTTCTGGGGAATTTGCCAGGATTAACAAATCGTCCAGAGACGGTAGTATCCTGCCCCTTGACGGCGGAGTACCACCGTCATCACCGCCATAACTTTGGTGAAGACTCGCGGAGCCGTAGTTAACCCAAAAGGTAACGCCCGAAACTGGAAATGGAGGTTGCCAACCGCAAACCTCAGGTATTGCTGATGTGACACTGGTATAGGAATATGCAGGTAAGCATCCTGTATGTCCAGAGAGACCATGTAGTCCCCAGGTACCAAGGCGAGAACAATAGAGTGAAGGGTTTCCATACGTAACTTGGAAACTTTCACAAACCTGTTCAATGCCTTGAGGTTGAGAATGGGCCGGGAGGACTCATTCGGTTTCGGGACCAGAAACAGCGGAGAATAGTACCCCCGGCCCCTCTGAGCAAGAGGCACCTGTACTACGACTCCTGTATCCAGGAGGGTCTGTACCACTGAATGTAGAGTGTTTGCCTTTGTCTGGTCCAACGGGACGTCTGTCCGGCAAAATCGATGAGGGGGTCGGTTTTTGAAGGCTATGGCGTAACTTCAAGTGACAACTTCCCGTTCCCAGGCATCTGAAGTGGTCTTCAACCATTCCTGGGTATACCCTAGAAGCCGGCCCCCCACCCTGGGATCCCTGAGGGGGATGCACGCCCCATCATGCAGCAGGCTTATCGGTCTTGGAAGCTGGCTGACGGGCAGCCTAGGCTCTTTTGGGCTTCGGCTTACCAGGTTTGGAAGTGCGGGCCTGCTTGTTGTACGCCTGACCTTTTGTTTTACCTGAAGGCCAAAAGGGGCGAAAGGAAGTACCTTTAGCCTTCGACACAGAAGGAGCGGTACTTGGCAGACAGGCAGTTTTGGCAGTAGCCAAGTCAGCCACAATCTTATTTAAGTCCTCCCCAAACAGAATATCTCCCTTGAAAGGGTATACCTCCAGGGTTTTTCTAGAGTCCAGATCCACAGACCAGGATCTCAGCCACAATATCCGGCGAGCCAGGACTGATGTAGTAGAAGCCTTGGCTGCCAGGATACCTGCATCAGAAGCTGCCTCTTTAATATAGTGAGAAGCTGTGACAATATATGACAAGCGTTGTCTAGCATGGTCAGAAGAGATTTCAGCTTCTAACTCTAGGGCCCATGCTTCAATAGCCTCTGCAGCCCATGTTGCTGCAATAGTGGGCCTTTGTGCAGCACCCATGAGGGTGTAAATCACTTTCAGACAACCCCTTCACACGTTTATCCGTAGGCTCTTTTAGAGATGTGACGGTAGTGACAGGTAGAGCTGAGGAAACCACCATCCTAGCCACATGTGAGTCCACTGGAGGAGGCGTTTCCCAATTTTTAGACAGCTCTGGCGCAAGGGGATAGCGAGCCAGCATTTTTTTTTGAGGCACAAACTTCTTACCAGGGTTTCCCCAGGGTTCCTGACGTTTATCCACTAGGTGGTCAGAGTGAGGTAAAACATGTTCTGACGCTTGAACCTATCTGGTTTCTTAGGAGGGTCGGATGGCTCGGGATTATCCGTAATCTGGAAAATTAATTTAATAGCCTCCAAAAGATCAGGAACATCCACATGTGAACTACCCTCCCCATCAGCAGTATCTGTGTCAGAATCTGTGGAGTTAGTGTAAACGCCATCTTCATCAGACGAGGTGTCAGTGACAGCAGTGGATTGTGAGGAGATAAGAGCTCGCTTAGAGGACCCCTTGATTTTAGGCGAGCGAGAGTCAGACTTTTTATTAGTTAAGGACTGGTTCAACTTCTGCAATTGAGCAGATAAATTATCCGCCCACAGCGGGTTAGCTGCAGGGACCACATACGGTTGTACCGGCATAGGAGGTCCCATAGGGGGTGTTAGTTTAGTAACTAACGTTTGTAGAAGCATGGAAAAAGTAGCCCATGGTGGGTCATTATGTACCCCCATTGCCACAGTCCTACTGGGGGGCAAGGAGCCTCCAGAACCAGAGCCTACAGCTGCTGTAGTCTCCTCATAGTGATCTGTGGCGTCAGCAACACCGGCAGTGTGTTCAGCCCCAGAACCGTTAGCTTCAGAAGCAGACATGATATAACTTGCAGTATCAGGTAACACAGTACAGATGTCAGCAGCACAATACCTCTTGCCCAAACCCCTGCGCAGTGTAGTCAGCACAAGCAGAGATACAGGAGAGATATAGTGACTAAAATCACAGAGAAAAATACGTATTAAAGTATATCTTGTGAAAATCCTATATAAATATAGAACCTGACGCACCATGCCCCCTCAGGTTATAGAATATAGGGATAGCAAGTTGAGTGAGAGACACGAAATGGAAACCACTCAGCAAGCTAATGCACACACAGTTAAACAATGCAGTGGTTATTACTAACAATAATACTGCACTGGACTAGCTTATTATATAGCTATGTAGTCAATAGATATAACACTGCACAGTAAGAACTGGATGTATATCAGAGGGTACTTGTACCAGAGAACCCTGACTAAATGCACTCTTTCTTAACTAACACTGTCTAATTGACATGTAGAATACTTAAGTGTCATGTAAAGTCACAGCGCTGACAACCAGGCGGCTTTACACAGGAGGATTTGCCCAAGCAGTCCCAGGAACAGTGTAGCTGAGAGAAATGGCACCCTGACACTGACAGGGAGTGAGGGAGAGACAGATATGCAGCTCCAGGGCGGGAACATATGCTGGAAATGGCGCCCTTGGGCTGGGGGAGGGGCTCCAGGTCTAAGCCTTATCCCCTCTGCTGGCAAAACCACCAGGTACTGCGGGCTACACATAAAAAGGTTTTAAGGGAAAACCTGACCTGCACCCATGCCCTGGTGATCTAGTGGGATCGCCTGTACTGCCACAGTGCCCATCGGCCGCGCCGGATCGCGATGCAGCACGGGTCCCGTGAGCGGGACCCACTCACCACCTCCCGAAGCGCGGCCACGCGATCCCGGAGAGCCCCCGTTGTGTGTGCCTGACAGAAGAAAACCGGAGCCTCCTGCTATAGTTACCCAGCAACCAGGGCTCGGGAGTGTACAGCGCCGCTGGGGAGAGATGGAGCTGCAGCAGTGAATGTCACTAGACATGTACACACTGCCACAGCCCTTGAAGTCTTCACTTTTCTTCAAAAAAGCTCTTCTTAGTGCTGGCCAGAGCAGCCCCTCTGTTATGTGCCTGCTATCTGCGGCACCAACTACAAAACTGAGCTCCTGTGCAGGGAGGCGGGGTTATAGAGGAGGCTGCACTATGCATTCTGGGAACAGTCAAAGCTTTTGAGCCTGTTGGTGCCTCGGATCTAGATCCTACTCTACACCCCTATGTCTTTCCTTGGGGAGCCCAGTGTACCCCGCAGCAGAAATGTAATATTCAATTGCAATATGTGATACTTATTCCCATGCACAGTTTCAAATGCACATTTCCGAATAGATTGTACCTTAAGCCTCCCTGTCTGTTATTACCCAATCTTTTTTATTACTGCTTTGTTCTCAAATGTAAGGAGAATTGGAATATGCTGGCACTAAATAAATAACTATTCATAAAACATTTTGGCTAATTTAGGTTGAACTGCACTAAATTGTTGTTAATTCTTCCCTTTCCAAAGTCTTCCCATTTTGTCATGGATGAATATATAAAAAATCCAGAGGGATAAATGTACATTACAAATGGCAACAATTTCATCCACCCCAGGGTGTGTTATAAACTCCTCATCACTACCTATCTACCTATACTAATGCATATAAAATGTATTTTAAATGCATGTACATAAATGAACTACTATATATATGTATGTATGTATGTATGTATGTATGTATGTATATATATATACTTGCGGGTAGGTGCAGCACTCCTGGCGGTTTGAATAATGATTTCACAAGGCATCATGCTTGGCAACGTTTCAGTGCTGTATATTGTGTTGGCACTTTCATCAGGTCTAGCAGAATAATGAAAGCATTCTTACCTTTATAGTTCATCATCCCAGTGTGAATGCCCGCTTCCGGACACGGGACCGCTCTCCTAGCCGATCGGCGCATGGTGGATGATGTCATCACTCGGCATCTATTCCCCATCACCATAACAACATGTATATAGAAGTCAAAACCATAACCTGACAACGATATTAGGCATACTGATCACATATATTACTTACAATAAATTATATATATATATATATATATATATATATATATATATACACATACACACCATACCACAGAAAGGACGGCACTGGAGGCAATTAATACTGAACAAAAGCTGTGTATTTGTTATGCACACCAGTGCCAGCAGGAAAGTACTGGTGTCAGAACTGTTATGCACTCCAGTGTCTGCAGGAATGTACTGGTGTTTGAACTGTTATGCAAAACAGATGGACTCACAGACAAACTGGGGGATATGACATAACGTACACAGAAGGTGATAGGGTAACAAAATACACACAAAGTGAACAGAGAAGCCCAGAGGCTAAGGAACTGGGTATCTCCCTTGTATTAGAACTGCTAAGATGGAAAAAGCAAGATGTTGTGTTTTAATACGTAGAGTACCCGAAATGCTGTTGCTAAGGGCAACAGCAAAACCCTAAAGGGTTACCAACGGGTGTGGCAGTAAACTCCTTGGTCAGAGATGGAATGATAGACACAAGGAGAATCTCCACAATCCTAATTCTCACTTGCAGTGCACAGGTTTTAGCTTACTGCCACTAAACTGACCCCTGACACCTAGCACAGTGAGACAGGATTAGACAGGCAAGTCTTAGAATACAGCCGCAAACTTGCTAAGTTCACAGAGTGTAACAGAACCCCAGCAAGCTAAACGACTGACTCCAGTCTTACTGCTAGGTCTGGATTGGCAGAGTGTAATACCAAATTCCCAGGCCTATTTGCAGTAAGCAACAAACAAATACAAAGCTACACAGTACTGGCTAACGTTCATGAACTGACTAACCAACAAAGATTCAGCAGCATCTGCTTACCCTGAAAAGAGGCCTTATAAAGCAGGTGCTGTCCACGCCCCACTCAGACCTCACAGACTGTGAGCACAAAAACCAGCACCGGATCCCCTGCCGTGCACAGAGCCTATAACCACTGCACAGCAAAAGACCCGAACCGGAGTATCAGCTGCGCTCAGGTTACTCCACTAGCACTTGTCTCCCGGTTGCCATGACGACGTGGCAGCACAGGGCAGGAGACCCTAACAGTACCCCCCCTCTGACGAGGGGTCAAAGAACCCCTACCACCGGGTTTATCGGGGAACTGCGAGAAGAAAGAGCGTATCAGTCTGGGGGCATGAAGATCACAACTGCGCACCCACGACCGCTCCTCCGGGCCATACCCCTTCCAGTGCACCAAAAATGACAGCCGACCCCGAACCACCTTGGAGTCAAGAATCCTTTCAACAACAAACTCCCTCTGGCCACGTATCAGAAGAGGGGAAGGTCTTCCACTGGAAGAAGGATTACTAATCGCCCGTTTTAAAAGGGAACAATGAAATGTTTTATTGATACCCAAAGAACGGGGCAGATCTAACTGAAATGCCACCGGATTGATAACCCTGGTGATCTTATAAGGGCAGATGAACCGGGGCCCTAACTTATGAGATGGCTGTCTCAACTTCAAATTCTTGGTAGACAACCAGACGAAGTCTCCTAATTTGAAGCTGCAGGGTCTTTTCCGCTTATCAAAAACCCTTTTGGTCACTAATGACACAGACACAAGGGCTTTCTTCACTTTCCGCCAAATACCTCTAAGGACCGAAACCACAGAGGAACCACCAGGCGTGGAGTCCAGGGGGTCAAAAGAATTGGCCTTAAGATGATGCCCATACACACAAAGGAAGGGAGAGATCCCTGTAGCAGAGTGAGCCGCGTTGTTATAGGCAAACTCCGCCATGGACAGATGAGCAACCCAGTCAGTCTGACACTTGGAGACATAACACCTGAGGAACTGCTCCAAGGACTGGTTCACCCTTTCAGTCTGCCCATTAGACTGCGGATGGTAGCCTGACGACAAGCTGACAGAAATCTGGAGATCGGAACAAAATGCCCTCCAGAATTTGGCCACAAACTGGGATCCGCGGTCAGAGACCACATCAAGTGGCAACCCGTGGAGACGCACAACATGCAGCATAAATAATTCAGACAGGCGTCTGGCTGATGGCAGCCCAACCAGTGGAACGAAGTGCGCCATCTTCGAAAACCTGTCAACGACAACCCAGATGGCTGTCATCCCCGAGGATTTGGGCAAGTCCACCACAAAATCCATTGAAATGTGGGTCCATGGCTTAGATGGGATAGAGAGTGGATGTAATGGGCCAACAGGAACCCCTCTAGGAGTCTTATTTCGGGCACAGATGTCACATGCCCGAACCCACTGATCCACATCCTTAGCCACCGAGGGCCACCACACCGCCCTAGATAGCAACTCCCGAGTTCTGGCAATACCCGGGTGACCTGCCGACTTCTTGGCATGGAATTCCAGGAACACTCGCTGTCTTAACCTAGGAGGCACAAACAAAAGACCTACCGGAAGGTCTGGAGGAGCCTGCTCCTGTGCTCTAAGGACTAATGATAAGAGGTCCTGGGTAATGCCCACTTTAATACATGATGGGGAAACAATGGGCAACGGCTCCTCGGTGGTCTCCTGGATTGGAGCAAAACTCCGCGAGAGCGCATCAGCCTTGATGTTTTTTGACCCAGGGCGATATGTTATCAAAAAATTAAAGCGAGCAAAAAACAAAGCCCATCGTGCCTGTCTGGCATTGAGACGCTTCGCTGACTCTAAATATGCCAGATTCTTATGGTCAGTGAGAATTGAGACCACAAACTTAGCCCCCTCAAGCCAGTGTCTCCACTCCTCGAGTGCATCCTTAATAGCCAACAATTCCCGGTTACCCACGTCATAATTCATCTCGGCAGGCGAAAATTTACGGGAAAAGTAAGCACAGGGATGAAGGCGATTATCAGACACTCCCATCTGAGAAAGCACTGCCCCAATACCCATCTCAGAGGCATCCACCTCCACCACAAAAGGACGCTCTGGATCTGGGTGTCGCAGCACCTTGGCCGAAACAAATGCCCTTTTGAGACGGGCAAAAGCCGCTTTAGCCTCACAAGACCAGTGAGCAACATCCGCCCCTTTCTTAGTGAGTGCCACCAAGGGCGCCACTATAGACGAAAATCTAGCGATAAATCGTCTATAAAAATTCGCAAAGCCCAGGAAACGCTGAAGCGCCTTCAAACTAGTGGGCTGCACCCAATCCAGGACTGCCTGTACCTTGGAACCCTCCATTTGGAAACCTTCTGGGGAGATAATATATCCTAGAAATGCGATTTGCTGAACTTCAAATTCGCACTTCTCCAGCTTCGCCCCAAGCCGGTGGTCTCTGAGTTTCTGGAGGACTAAGCGTACATGCTTCCGATGTTCCTCCAGGGAATGGGAGAAGATTAGGATGTCATCTAAGTATACAACTAAGAATCTATCCAAATATTCCCTGAGCACATCATTCATGAAATCCTGGAAGACTGCCGGGGCATTACAGAGCCCAAAAGGCATCACCAAATATTCATAATGCCCTGAGTGGGTATTAAAGGCAGTCTTCCATTCATCCCCCTCTCTTATTCGGATTAGATTGTACGCACCGCGTAGGTCAATCTTAGAAAAAATGGTGGCAGTACGAAGCTGGTCAAACAAGACCGAAATGAGAGGCAGTGGGTATGAGTTTTTAATCGTGATACGGTTCAATTCCCTGAAGTCGATGCAGGGTCGCAACGAACCATCCTTTTTACCCACGAAGAAGAACCCCGACCCAACTGGAGACTGTGAAGGTCTGATAAATCCCTTAGCCAAGTTCTCCTGAATGTACTCTGCCATAGCCTGAGTCTCAGGACGTGACAGGGAGTACAACCTGCTCTTGGGAAGCTTAGCATTTGGCAACAAATCAATGGCACAGTCATAAGGGCGATGGGGAGGTAGTACCTCTGCAACTTTTTTGGAGAACACGTCCGCAAAATCTGCATAACACCCTGGCAATCCTGGCAAACTTAGCTGCGAGAGCCTGACTGGAAGGCTCAAGCAACTCCTGAAACAATCAGTACCCCAACTAAGAATCTCCCCAGAGACCCAGTCAAATTGAGGATTGTGGGCCCTTAACCAGGGTAACCCCAACACCAATGGGGCAAAAGTACAGACAGTCACATAAAAGGACAATTTTTCAGAGTGTGTGGCTCCAATAAACAAAGAAATCTGGCTAGTGCAAGAGGTAATTTTACCTTGGGATAATGGTTCCCCGTTTAACCCACAAATCTCAATTTCCGATGCCAAGGGTACCAAGGGAACAGAGTGTTTCAGGGCGAATTGGCGGTCCATAAAAACCCCGTCGGCCCCACTGTCCACAAAGGCCTCAGTCTTGACAGTTTGACCGAGGATCTTCAAGGTCACCGGAATGATAAAAGTCTTCTTGGGAAATTCTGACTTCTGGCCTGACAGGATATTTCCCATCACCCTCAGGCCCTGTAGTTTTCCGGCTTTTCTGGGCATGATACTACCACATGACCTTTATTCCCACAGTACAAACACAACCCCTGCTGTCTCCTCCGCGTCTTCTCACGCGAGGAGAGGCGGGTAGCCCCAATCTGCATAGGCTCCTCAGAAAATTCCTCAGAGTCTGAGGTTCCCTTGGGAAGGAAGGAAATCTCAGTCTCCCTTTCAAGCCTACGCTCTCTCAGCCGTCTATCCACCCGGATGGATAACTGCATGAACTGATCCAAGCTATCAGGCAAGGGATATTGTACCAGTTGGTCCTTTATCTGGTTAGAAAGACCTCTTCGGTACTGGTGTCTCAGGGCTGGGTCATTCCACTGGGTATCATGGGCCAACCTCCGAAACTCCGTACAGTAAACCTCAACTGGCCTTCGCCCTTGCTTAAGGATCGAAATCTGAGCCTCGGCTGAGGCCGTCTTGTCAGGGTCATCATACAACATGCCCAGTGCCGTAAAAAAAGCATCAACACTTTTAAGCGACGGACAGTCAGGCTGCAACCCATATGCCCAGACCTGTGGGTCTCCTTGTAGCAAGGAAATCACTATGCCCACCCGCTGAATCTCCGACCCAGAAGACTGAGGCCTAAGCCGGAAGTATAGCTTGCAGCTCTCCTTGAAACAAAAGAACTGCGAGCGATCTCCAGAAAAACGATCCGGGAGATTTACTTTCGGCTCCTTAACCCCTGCAGGTGCTGCTGCTGCGGGAGCTCCGCCAGCAGCCTGGGAGGTGTGCATTTTAATGGACAAATCATTAAATTGTCGAGTCAGGACCTGCACCTGATCGACCACCTGTTGCAACATATTTTGAGGGGTATGCTCCATATTCCCACAAAATTTCAACAGGAGTATTAGGCTGCTGAATATGTTATGCACACCAGTGCCAGCAGGAAAGTACTGGTGTCAGAACTGTTATGCACTCCAGTGTCTGCAGGAATGTACTGGTGTTTGAACTGTTATGCAAAACAGATGGACTCACAGACAAACTGGGGGATATGACATAACGTACACAGAAGGTGATAGGGTAACAAAATACACACAAAGTGAACAGAGAAGCCCAGAGGCTAAGGAACTGGGTATCTCCCTTGTATTAGAACTGCTAAGATGGAAAAAGCAAGATGTTGTGTTTTAATACGTAGAGTACCCGAAATGCTGTTGCTAAGGGCAACAGCAAAACCCTAAAGGGTTACCAACGGGTGTGGCAGTAAACTCCTTGGTCAGAGATGGAATGATAGACACAAGGAGAATCTCCACAATCCTAATTCTCACTTGCAGTGCACAGGTTTTAGCTTACTGCCACTAAACTGACCCCTGACACCTAGCACAGTGAGACAGGATTAGACAGGCAAGTCTTAGAATACAGCCGCAAACTTGCTAAGTTCACAGAGTGTAACAGAACCCCAGCAAGCTAAACGACTGACTCCAGTCTTACTGCTAGGTCTGGATTGGCAGAGTGTAATACCAAATTCCCAGGCCTATTTGCAGTAAGCAACAAACAAATACAAAGCTACACAGTACTGGCTAACGTTCATGAACTGACTAACCAACAAAGATTCAGCAGCATCTGCTTACCCTGAAAAGAGGCCTTATAAAGCAGGTGCTGTCCACGCCCCACTCAGACCTCACAGACTGTGAGCACAAAAACCAGCACCGGATCCCCTGCCGTGCACAGAGCCTATAACCACTGCACAGCAAAAGACCCGAACCGGAGTATCAGCTGCGCTCAGGTTACTCCACTAGCACTTGTCTCTCGGTTGCCATGACGACGTGGCAGCACAGGGCAGGAGACCCTAACAGTATTATAAAGCAGCGACAGCTGTTTCAGGACAACAGCCCTTTTCTCAAGCAAATACACCAAGGTCAGGACCTATGTGCAGATCAAATATTAAATCTGCCGTTTGGGTGGCAACCATTCAGTATATAGTATGAATAATTATAAAAAATATGTAATCCCAGGTGGTCATTTAAGACCTCTGGGCATCAGAGTACCCAACCTTTGTATCTATCTGGATTCCATTTGTAGCAACTTAGCACCACAGTCGCCTCCCCGTATAGATGCTGGAACTTGATCTATCATATGGTAGCGTAAAGATACCAACGGGTGTTTAGCTTGACAAAAATGTCTGGCGACTGGTTGGTCACTATTACCACTATTAATGGCTCCTTTAATAGCACTCCTGTGGGCTGTCATCCTCTCCTTGAACATCCTCGCGGTTTTACCGATATATGACAGCCCACAGGTGCATATCAGCTGATAAACAACAAATTTGGAGCTACATGTAAGCCTGTGTCCGATAATGTAGGTTTTACCAGATAATGGATGCTGAAAAGTATCCCCTGGTATCATATATTGACAAGTGGTGCATGTGCACCTAATACATTCATTTCAGTCTACCAAAGAAATTAATTTATTGAGAGATAAGATTGCTGCCTATGAAGTCACATATAAATCTATATTGGATATTTGTCTAGAGTGAGTGAAATATTAAAGAACTCATTCAAGAAAGGCTTTCTTGAATGAGCGCTTTAATAGTTCACTCACTCTAGACAAATACACTGTATTTTGCTTTCTGGTGCACCTCCAGCCACTAGACACACCACAATTCAATGTTGTTACAAGTCACTAATTGGTTGATTTATTGTATTGTCATATTGGATATATCTTTAGAGCCAGTGCATAATCACCTGAGGGGTTACCGTCCACCTATACACAAATTTATATTGGAGACAGACCCAGAAAACAATTGGTATGAGAAACTATATAACCAGTTGCAAACTTATAAGAGAGATCTAATTAAATTTAAAACCACAAAAAAAGCCAAAGTAGATATCAACTATGAGAATAACAACCTGTATTTTTGGACTGCTAGTTCAAACAGGAGTGAGCAATTTAAAAAGTTTTTTTTTCGTAGGAGACAAAGGAGGATGCGAGATATGGAGTCATCTAATGGTTATAGATCTACATCAAGTGACTCTGAATCTAATATTAAATGATGATCACCCTTTGGGGGTAACAACCAGAGCAAGAGGGGCAGGTGGAGGCGTAAGAGGACGTACAAAAGGCATGGACATCAGTGGGCGAGCCAGAGGTCGAGCAGGGCGAACCCCCAAGAAATGGAAAACTTAGTTAGAAATCTTTATGATTATGAGCTCACTGATAAGGAGCTTCAGGTACTATCTAGAGGTTTATCATTGTGTTATAGTGTGGAGGTAATCTATGTGCAGATCAAATAATTAATCTGCCGTTTGGATGGCAATCATTCAGAGTAAGAATAATTATAAAAAATTATGTAATTCCAGGTGGTCATTAAGACCTCTGGGCATCAGAGTACACAACCTGTGTATCCATATGGATTCCATTTGTAGTAACTTAGCACCACGGGTGCCTCCCCGTATAGATGCTGGAACTTGATCTATCATATGGTAGCATAAAGATTCCCACGGCTGTTTAGCTTGACAACATGCTTAGCGACCAGTTGGTCACTATTACCACTATTAATGTCTGCTTTAATAGCACTCCTGTGGGTTGTCATCCTCTCCTTAAACATCCTCTCAGTTTTACCGATATATGACAGCCCACAAGCACTGGCATTTCTATAATGTTTGCGGTGTGCAGTGGACACGGGTCCCTGAGTCCAGAGGGGGCCCCTACTGCACATGCTGCACCCATTTTTAAATACTCACCCCTCCGGTGTCCCACACCGACGTCCACGGTGGTGCCAAAACTCTGTGAAAATGGCGCAGCAGCCATTGTCATGGATTTCTGCGCATGCGCAGTACAAAAATCACTGGAAAAATGGCCGTGCCATTTTCCCGGAGATCTGCGCATGCGCAGTAGAGTCTGAGCACATTTTGCAATGTCATTTGCACATCTAGATAGTTGATTTTACTACCGCTGATCTCATTTATTAATTTTGCTGGATGTGTTAATTGATTATGTCTATCAATAACATCAATGAGATCTTGCTTTGCTCCTTTCTACAATAACAGTAAATCATCTATATATCGACAGTAAAAATATATATTATTTGCAGTTAATTATCAGTAAACAGTATGTCTCCACTTCAAACATGTACATATTCGAGTATGATGGGGCCACACTTGACCCCATTACACACCATTTACATTGCAAAAAGAATTTGACGTCATATAAAAAATAGTTTTTAGGCAACACTGTATTCAACAGGTCAATACACAGGTCAATGTCAGGTCCCACATATAACGGATGAGTGGTGAGAAACCTTCTTACTGCAGCTAGTCCCATCTCAATAGGAATCACCATATATAGGCTCTGAACATCGATCGTGCATAGCCATACATCATTCATAACTAGCAAACTATCCAATTTGCGTAACGGAGTACTGGTATCTTCTAAAAATTGTGGATGATTCTGGATGCATGGCTGAAATAATGCATCTAAACAAAATGCCACAGGCTGAAATAAAGAGTTTCTTGAAGAAACAATAGTGCGACCAGGCGGTTTATCCATTGTCTTATCTATTTTGGGTGTTGTATACAAGATGGGCACCACTGGGTGTGCTGGTATTAACACTTCCTTTACTTTATTAGATATCAGAACATCAGAGACAGCTTGTTCCAGTTTCTCCATAAGATCCTTTTTGAAGATATTAGTTTGATCTCTTGGCAATAAACGATAAGTTTCTTGATCACTCAGCTGTCGTTCAGTTTCACATTTATAGTCATTGAGGTTCTGGATTACCAGTGCCCCTCCTTTTTCAGCTGGCCTGAATATCAAATTGGTATTTTTTGATAAATTGTCCAACGCAATGGATTCTGATCGAGTAAAGTTTGTTCTCTGATGTGCTATACTTGTTAAAATAACTGCATAAGAGTCCGTATTGATGGATTAAACGATTAAGGTTCAAACTTGGACTTTGATTGTTATTTAAGTATTTGAGGTGGAATATCTTTTAAAGGGGCCATGTATGTGGTGTTTTTGGCAAAGTGCTCTTTTAACTTAAGTTGCTGATGCAATTTATATTTTTTCACCTGCAACTGTAAACTAACATAGTAACATGGTATCTAAGGTTGAAAAAAGACAATTGTCCATCGAGTTCAACCTATTTGTGGTCTCCTGTGCAGTATTATTTTTGGACTAAATTTTGTCTGATGCTGATGTCAGCCGTTGTGTTTTAGTCCTCTTTTTTTAAATAAATATAGTGCGTGACTACGCACCATAACCCTGGATATCCTTATCCATTAGGAATTTATCTAACCCATTCTTACAGGTGTTGACTGAGTCTGCCATTACAACTCTCTCAGGCAGGGAATTCCAAACACGTATAGTCCTTACTGTGAAAAAACCTTTTTGCCACTTTGTGCGGGATCTCCTCTCCTCTAACTTAAGTGAGTGTACACGTGTCCTCTGTGCTGATCTTACCAGAAACAGGTCCCGTGCAAGCTCTGTGTATTGTAGTTGTATATATTTGTAGATGTTGATCTTGTCCCTTCTTAGTCTTCTCTTTTCCAGTGTAAAAATGCCTAGCCTTGCAAGCCTTTTCTCGTATTCCAACATCTCTGTGCCCTTAATTAGTTTGGTTGCCCACCTCTGAACCTTTTCTAGCTCCAGGATATACTTTTTGTAGTATGGTGCCCAAAATTGTACACAGTATTCAAGATGTGGCCTCACTAGTGATTTATATCATGGGAGTATAACACTCTCGTCCCTTGCATCAGTTCCCTGTTTTATGCATGCTAATATCTTATTAACCTTCTTTGCTGCAATCCTACTTTGGGTACTGCTGCTTAGTTTGCTATCTAAGTCTTTTTCCAGTACAGAATCCCCTAATATTACCCCATTTAGTATGTAGGTGTTCTTTTTGTTCTTGTTACCACAGTGCATTACCTTACACTTGTCTGTATTGAAGCCCATTCTCCATTTGGCTGCCCATGCTTCTAGTTTAACTAAATCATTCTGAAGAGACTTGGCATCCTCCTCTGTATTTATAACCTTACACAATTTGGTATCGTCTGAAAAAATTTACACCATGCTCTCTAGACCTACTGTTAGGTCTTTAATGTGTGAATGCTGATTATTTTACAGGACAAAAAGCAATACCCTAATGCACTTAAATTCAAGCCGCTGTGGCCGCTGTATGTAATCCTTACCCTACGTACTTTTTACACAGTTAGCGTACAAAAGCCCATACCGTGTACGCACTTTGCATACCCACGCCGCGATGGACATACAAAGTACACGCAGTGCATACACACACACCGACACGCTGAGAGCACAATGCAGCTACACGTGTGATAGAAATACACCTTAAACCTTAGCAGGAAATGGGACACGACACCAATTGTATTTCAAAACTATGTTGGGGTCCAACCCACCAATGGTTATTTACTAGCAGGGGGTTACAACAATAATACAATACAATAAGAGTAAAAGGCTACAGTCAATGGTACATACATTTGTTCGCCTGCGCTACCCGGTCCGGTCCTCAGTCAATCAAGGTAGATGACCTTCAGAGATTGTGTGTGACCAGGCCTGCAGCTGGCCTTTTATACATTTGTCCAAAACCTAACACAATGGAAACTGTAATCTCTTCATCTGTTGGTCACTGGGATGGTCATTTACAGTACAGGAAAGGTCATAGGTCAGTTTGAATAGGTGGCCGATGTCTGGTCCAGGTGCACTTCCCGTCGAATATCAGGAGTACAGGAAATACAATTGATATTAATATTCTGCTCCTGCGCATATCTATTCGCAGGAGCATGCTATCTTCCGCAAACCAACACCGGAATATTGCTCTTAAAATACCCTACAGCTGGATACCAAACACCACCTCCTAACCTAATTCTGTCCCCTCATATCCTGTAAAGGTGAATCCCTTTGTTATTATGCCCTTTAAGCAAGTGTAACTCGCTGGTGTGGTGCATGCTGACTATGTGTAAATCGTGCGCTATGTGTATTAAATATGAAATGTGTCTTTATGGCTTTTCCATGCGATCACAAATGCTACCGTAATTACTCGTACCACGTGCTAATACGCAGGACCCCGTGAGCAGTCATACGCAACTTGCGAATATGTGCACGCATGGCAGAACAAGTACGCGCATGGAGGCCATCTGTGTGTAGTTTGTACGTGATGTGTGTACTGCAATATTTTCGACTTCGAAGCTCCACCCTTTGGCAGTCATCAATAACTGCCACACTTGACTACTAAACAGAAAATATTATCTATACAATATATACAAGTTTGGATGATTGGGGGAGAGTTGTAGGTGGGAAATGTATAGCCTAGTGGGATAGTAAAAGCATGTATGTATGAATCAATGTCTGAGGGGCATGTATAATCGTGCCGTATTCTAAGTAAGCTTTGAGGTATTGCGAAGCATACATTAAATCCTACTTATCCCATATTAAGGGTCTGTACTTGGGCAAACAAACACTACCGAGCTTCGTTCGGGCAAGTGCTTTTAATCCCTCGCCTCTCCAGCTTCTAATACCAACACATGGGGAGCACATATAGTTGATGATTGTCAAAGTCAGAATTATATCACGCTGCACGTTGCCATATATGCACTTCATGTGTGTGTGCACGCTGCATATTTAATCAAAATAATGTATTTTATAAGTTAATATTCCCCTGAGTTCAGCAAAGTATGGTATATTAAAGATGGCTCTTTGACCTTAGAGATTCCCCAAACAATAGTTTGCATGTTAAAAGGGCTTCACATGTTCTTATGCATAGTTAAGCACAGGAATAGTAATTGAAGATTAATTGTATTCCGAATAAATTACACCTAAGAATAGTCAGTTTCTGTCCCGCAGACGGAGTACAATAGCCTTTAATTACACTAAGCTTTGAGATTCAATAGAGGGCCAACACCTGGGTTTAGGATTCTCTCCAGAAGAATGATTGCTGAGATGTCATTGTCTCAACTGAAAGTGGACATTGAGAATACCGAACAAAGCTCAAGAGACAGGGTTTGTTTTGTATTCGCCAAACAATAGCTTTCCACAAGACAGGAATGTGTTAGTCATCACCCAACGTTTTGCATAACCAAGGTCACTGATACAGCTAGCCCACATGCTGTGAAAGACACACACTTCCTGTGGTTGACACACCCCCACAGCTGGAATGCAGGTATGATTATATCCACTGGAAATCACAGGGCACAGACACTCACCCAGAACCAAGCTGGCATCCAGAAGAAATGGCTTGCTTATCACCAGGCTCCAAGCGAAAGGCTAAGTATTGAATCCACATGGCTGATTGGCATAGAATAGTTTAAAGTAGTTGTGAAATGATTGGTATTGAATAGTTAGTGGAGATACAAATGGCTTAAGGTTAATGAGGCTTGTGCAGTTGTGTGATTGTTATGTGTTGGTGATAATACTCTATGAAATCTGTAATGAATTGGAACAGTAGACAATCTGTAGCATAGTATTCCTGGTATACATTTATGGATGGTGATTTATAACAGATTATAGTAGTTTTACATGATGCATCTTGCTGAAGGCTTGCAGTCAAAACATACTTCCTTTTGTTACTGTAGTCATGTGCTTGTAGCAATGGCAGGCTGATATGTGTGGTTACATTGTGATCTGGTCTTGTGATGATTCATATAGCATAGCCAGCATACCATATGCTCAGGTTATTGAGATACTGAGTTTGTTTGGAATGTGAAATTGAATAAGATGGTTCTAGGAAGTTGGATTGGAATGTGGAATAAGATTAGTTGGTTTGTAGAAAATGGCTGCTGCTGGGTGTTTTCTCCTCCCCCTTTGAACCATGTGTTGCAGTCTTTGGAATCATGGGAGTTTTCCCAAAATGGAGTCTAGCTTCTGTCCCATGCGGTATTGTAGGGTTGTGTATATAGGGACAGCCAGTATGGGTAAGCTCAAGTATTCTCTCCACAAAGATTCTCAGCATTGACTAACTGCGCAGCGATTGTTTCTCACATGTGTAAGTTTCTCTGCAACCATATTGCCTTTATTGTTATTGTAAGCCATTCTCTCTCTCTCTCTCTCTCTCTCTCTCCTTCCCCTTAAACGTACTTGTGTCTTTATTGTATTATATGTTAGTTACTTGGTTAGATATTTTATGTTATTTTGGTAGTGTATAGCTTGTATTGTATTATTCTTTTTGAACGTTCATTCTCTCACTAAAGGCGTTAGAACCTTAGACCAGTATTTGGTTGATTATTGTATTACTAAGGGGTTCTCAGAGCGTCATAGTCGCTCATACAGCTTTTAAGCTAACAAGGTTACACTGCATTACATCTACACATTATCACTGCACAAATGTTTACAGTATAAGTACATTACTTAAAGTATAGTTAAGGGCGTACCCTTGCGGTACTTTTTGCGCCAATTGCGTACTGTGTTCTTTAACCTTTAACGTGTTGTTAATAGGACAAACATTATAGACATTGTCAATTGGGGGCTCGTCCGGGATATCACGTTCTTAATGATGCACTGTACATTACAAACGCGGCTGTAATTGACCGGCTAATGATGGACGCATCACAAAATGCTGAAAAAAAAAAAAAAACATCCACGTTAATGTATTGTGGTATCAGTAAGACGCTGATAGGAAATTTTAAGGGACAAGGTGTTTCTCATAATATTTAAGATGCCAAAATGTATTTTTATTGTTACAAAACAAGGTTCAAATGGATCATATCGTGTTTGATTAAGATTAGATTGTTTATCTGTTTAAGTAGGTTTAAAAGTACATTTAAAAGTTGCTGCATAGCCTTGATATAGTTTTTTTTTAAAACTCAGGCCTAGAATAACTTTAGGAGTTTGAATGATGACTTTCTTTGTGACAAGAGGCCGCATGGTCTGTCCACCATTTTGTGTGGCCCTCATGGAGGTGAAAGGGGGAGGAGCAGCGGCCATTTTGGGAAGGTCACATTTTTATTTATTTTTCTCCTAAGCGGCTGATTTTCAGTTGACTCAGGAAATAATCAGCCATCCATTGTCAAAAAGAAATCATCATTTTATTATAATTTTTTTTAATGCATTCATTTAATCTATATCATAGTCAATCATAAGTAACAGTGATTGGTACTTATATGTAATATCTATATGCGTGTGCTTACATCAATGTATGTTATTAGATTAAATTTAGAATTGCATGTTCATTTGTGTAGTTTTCACATCTCACCTTCCTGTTTGCCATTTGCATTGATAACGTGCTAAGAAAGATTTGTTGCTATTAGAAGTTAAAGAGTAAAAGTAATACATTAAGGGGTAATTTGTAAAGCACGCACACAGCTTTGCCTAAGATACAAGGAAAGACCTGGGTGGTGCTTGGTAGATGATTGAAGACCATCTACATTGATAAACGTGTTAATTGTATTTCTGTGGACATATCTGGCTGGCATACACGTGTTTCTAACAAAAGGGTTAGACTAGTGTACGCAACGTAAAGGCCGACGCACGCAGCGTATATTACACAACGGAGCGTCTGGGTACACCCACGTAACTCAAATCACACTATAGTATTATTTTAACAGGCGAAAAGGTGGCAACGCGATAAATAGCGCAAGTCAATTTTAGTGTCCGAAATTTAAACTAATAGATCCTTCTCTAAATTTACGACTCATCTGGTCTAAAGGAAAGAAATTTCTGCGCAGAAATAGAAACAAAAGTAAAGTGTACATGTGGTGAGTGAGTGTTTGTATATATATGTTTTTACAATTTTTTGGTTGAACCACAAGAAGTCGAGTTCTCGTGAGGTACATACATGTAAGTGACGTGCATGGTGGCTGGGGAGGCATCCCTTGTTAAACATAAATTTGAGCATTAGAGTATAGCAGACCAGGAGGTCTACTGTAGCACAGACCAGGAGGTCCGGAACAGACCAGGAGGTCCAGGTACAGCAGACTAAGAAGTCCGCTATAGAGAAAGGAGCACAACCCAGGGGGTTGGTGCAGAACCCATATAGGCCATTAAAGCTCTGGCTGAAGGAATTCGCAGCCGCAATTTTCGATTCCACTGGTCGCTCCGCACATAAGATTAGTTGCTTATGTGCCAAACGATTGTACCGCACGTAATTGTGTGCATTAGTTAGTAATTTGACCCAGTATCATTTGCGTACGCTAGAGGGGTCATAAACGCTATTTGTACACTCTAACGTGATTTGTGTAATTTTTTTTATTTTAAGGGAGGTTCGCTGGTCACTCGGGAACTATCCAACAACCGATACTTGCTGGGGACTGGTAGGTCCAACACGCCCCAGTAAGTAAAGGTTCATAGGGGCCCTAGGTTGGGTACAACAGCTCTGGATACAGTGATTGCAGTACTGGCCAACGTGGGCGAGGAGTGAGTGGAGTACTCGGTAAACTTCGCCGCCGGCCTGCCCCGGACATCTTGGTTTTTGTAAGGGTTCGCTGAAGACCCTGATTTGAAGGTCAGAGGTAGTGAAAGCAACACCTGCAAGTTATGGGGGCCAGTTGTTCAGGTAGGGGGCGATCAACCTCGGTTCGGGTTGACTCAATAAACCGGCCAATCGGGTCGGCAAGGTATGTAATGTGTGAAAAAATACGGTTCACACACACAGGTTTTATGTGATGAATGGGAAAGAATGACTGTGCATGACGGGGAGAAGTTTCCCCGGGTAGGTAGCTTTAGCCCAGATGTGTTACAAAATCTAAGGAGAAGGATAGGTCTCATTAAATCAGCAAAGAGACGGATCAAACATTATGACGATTTAAAATTGTGGCAACAGGAAAGTGAAATGCAAAGAAGTTTAACGGACATATCTGACTCTCATCTTGGGAGGAGAGACATGGCAATGGAGAGGATTATGGTTGCGGAGAAAGGCACAATGTTGTACGATAAAAATGCACTTAGTAACTGTATTAAGGATGAAAGTAACAAATGTAATAATGTTTATGAAAATGAAAGTGTAAAAATTACAAATGTTAACCTGTGCAAGTCGCACCCCATGTCAAACTTCCCTCAGGACTACAAGCAAGAAAGTGAGCCCAGCACGATGTCGGCACCTTTACCAGCAGCCATCACACAAGACATCCAGGTGGACACGACCAAATCGGTAAAGGCAATAATCAAACCCCCTAACGGAGGGTCAGGTGAGGTCGTGTCCACAGGTACGTACAATGTTTTATGTCACGCACAAACAAATGTACCCCATATTGTAAGACCAACACAAGATGATGTAGTTGAATTTGATCCTGTCAGGGTGATCACAGTCCCCAATGGGAAGACTGACGATCAGGGAATCATTCCCGTCGGGGACAGTGCAATGCGCTGTCTCTGGTCCCGGACCGAATTGAGATCAATTATGTCTGAATTTCCTGATCCTAGGAAAAATCTAGTCGCATGTCAAAGGTTTATTAAAGAACTAGGAAACGCCACAGAACCCACCAACAAAGATTGGCAGACAGTGCTGAGGGCATGTTTGCCCTCCAGTGTTGACCCTGCAAAATGTATTACTGATTGTCAATTAGACACAGAAGTACCTCAAACGGAGGAACACGATCAGGAATGTATTAAGCAGATTAACCGACAGTTAGAAGTATATTTCCCTGCCGTTGTCAAGTGGAATGAAATTTTCTCCATAAGACAAAACGAAGGGGAAAGTATTTCTAATTATTTAAATCGATCACTGCAAGTAATGGCTAGAAACACTGGGATCACAGACATCAAAACTAATGCACAGCATAGAGAAATAGCGGTTAAGGTATTAATGAATGGTTTAAAGGAGGTATTGAGAACTAGGATACAGACCACCAACCCAAACTGGAGAAATATCTCGGTGGCCGCATTAAGAGAGGCTGCTATTGATCATGATCAGAATATCACCAGATACAGGGAGTCACAAAGTGATAAGTTAATGGCCGCAAGTATACAGGCCCTAACAACATGACCACTCCAGCATAAGCCCCACACCACTGCGAGAAATTAAAATGTGGAAGTCTGTTACAATTGTCATAAAGAGGGACACTTTGCAAGAGATTGTAGATCAAGAAAAATACAAAAATCATATCAACCCCCCAGACAACAACATAACCATGATATCCAAGGAATCAGGGAGGTACAGGGAAAGCGGTTGATGGTGATGAGCATCCAAGCATTTGAGGAGGCATCAAATCAACCAAAACCTCAGGTCACTGACACTTGGAAGAAGCCCAGGGTTTGTTATCTTTGTAAAAAAGAAGGGCATTATGCCAGTAACTGTAACAGCCCACATAAAGTCAGACCCCCTAGACAAGAACATGAGCAGAGTTATGATACACAAAATCGTAATCAGATACCACATATGTAAAAAAAATTTGAGTTACACCTATAAGTTGCAATCAGGAAAGGTGATCATTAAGACTGATGGTAAGCCTGAGGTTATAGTTAATAAAGTGGGAGGTCATTCCCTGAAGACACAGGAATGACCGGGTGAAACGTTGTAAATGTATCTGTGAAATGTTTTTTTTCTCTCCCCATCTCTGACGATTATTGGTAGGACTCAAACATTGCATAGCTACTTGGTCTTTGCAGAAGTCTACCAAACCCCAGCATGACCTACCAGCATCAATGTATCCTGGCCAGATACAAAGGGTGGAGTATGGAGGTGCTGGTGGGAGGGACTGCGCAAGGATACCATTGGACATGTAGATATGACAGCCTGATGATGAACGGCAGATCTGACAATGTTTTTTTTTTC
Source organism: Pseudophryne corroboree (assembly GCF_028390025.1). Taxonomy (NCBI): domain Eukaryota; kingdom Metazoa; phylum Chordata; class Amphibia; order Anura; family Myobatrachidae; genus Pseudophryne; species Pseudophryne corroboree. The sequence continues at coordinate 209,175,291 of NC_086446.1, read as the reverse complement.
TCTCCTGAAAAATGTTTGAAAAGTTTTTTTCCCTGTTGTTGTTAATTGTTGGTTTATGTAATATATATATATATATATATATATATATATTGTTCTCTCTCTCTTTTTTGTTTTTTTTTGTTTTCTCTCTTCTCACTCATGTTTTCATGTTTTAAAGATGGTATGTCACCCATCAGTTAGACAAATGGTAATGCAAGATTTTTGCTCCGTACAGAGAGATCGCTGGTTTGGAAGGAATATTGCATCACCGGAATGTTCGTTTGGAAGACTGAGAGACAGCACCTTTGAGATGACAGCAGAACAAGAAGGACGACAAGACTAGAGAACTAATTATCGTAACAAGTTTCTCTCCCCCTCAAACTGTTTTCCTGTACCCCCATTACAAATTTCTCCTTTTCTCCTCCCGTAAGATGGACTTGCCCCAAGAGACTGTGATATGGATTTTCCTGTTGACCAATATGTTGACCAGAGCAGTCTGTTTCGGTGAGAGTACCAATGAGGTCGAGAAAGGATCCAGAAAGGTTCCGATGACTGAGACGGAGGTGTAAATTTCCAATAGCAACACAACCACCAAGCAAAGGCGAGTACCGGAAACGATCTAGCAACCATGTTATTTGTAAACATTGTGAAGGATTGTTAGCTGAAAAGAGAACTGTATCTGTAGACTCTGTGACAATGTAGTTGAGGATGGGTGCATCAAAAAATGTCAGTCCAGTTTTAATATTCACATGGACCAGCATCCATTGAGTGACTATCACTCCTTAGTGGGTAATGTGTTAAATCAGACAGATTGTTGGGTATGCTCTCAAGTACCTCAAGGTCATAGCAAATCAGGATTAGTACCATTCCCTTTAATGGTAGGGGAGGTACTTGAGCTAAAGGGTGGGAGGCCGGTGGACAGGAGGTTTAATATCTCCAGTCCTCCTAGTTTGAAGCTCCACCAATATCATGTGAATAGATCCCTAATATGTTTTAACATTTCCAATCCCCGAAAGCCGGGAAATTGGGAAGTGTCATGGAATAACAAAACCATGACCTTTTCACATAGAGCCGATAGAATGCCTACAGATACAGAGCTCATACGCCACATAGCCGATAGTGGAAAATATTTCCGATATAGGTATACCATAAGAAGTAGGACCATGAGAGTTGGAGAAGTATCACTAGGATACTGTGCACATATCATACAAACAGATACGTGTACTAGACAGATGGGAGAATTAGGGTTAGGAGATTTCATATGGAAAATGTGTAATATGGTTATGTCCTACTCCGTCCAATATGTTCTCCCCGATGATGCATATTTCATATGCGGGAGAAAGGCGTATGAGCGGCTTGCCCCAAACTCAGAAGGATTATGTTATATTGGAAAAGTACTGCCTGAGGTAATGACTGTATCGCATAACAAAATTGATTTGATTTATGACCCAACGACAGAGACACTGTTGTGATGAAAATGTGATTCCACGGTCCGTTTCTTTCACCTGTTTCTCCTTTGTTTCTCTCCAAGGTGAAAAGACATCCGCTTGGAAGAAGAATTTGACAGCCTTGTATACAGACAACAGACGGACTAAAGAAGAAGTTTGACAACCTTGTACACAGACAACAGATGGACTATGCCATAGACCCCCTTATCCCTAGTAACGTTAAATTTTACGCTAGCCCAACACTTTTTTGTAAGTCTATGGACATTGACAAAGCTTTTGATCGCACTTTTGACAAAAGCCCAAGGAGACTACAGTCAACATGTAAATCAGACAAGACTTCAGACAAGACTTCAATCAACAAATGTTTATTAAACTCACATAGTTTATCAATGCATTTACCATAAGTGTTCTTTATCTTCATCTCTACAACCTTCAGGTAATGACACACATAGTCGATAGGGAATACAGGCACAGATATCAGCACTCACATATTCCCCCCATTCATGTATCATCAACTAAAATGTGCTCCCCCATTTTGTTGCAACCAAAAGCCGAAATAGAGCTCGGTAAAGTTTGACAGCCCATCCACAGACCCGTACCACGGGATAAGAAGGAATTCAAATGTATACTTCGCAATACCTCGAAGCTTGATTTAAAACACGTACGGCACGATGATACATGACCCCCCAAACATGGATTCATACATACATACTTTTACTATTTCACTAGGTCATACCTTTTTCCTACCTTCTTCTCTCCTCCCTTACCCAATCATAGAAATGTATTTACATATGACATATATTTTTCTCTTTTTGAAATGTTTTAGGAAGTGGCAGTTATTGGTGACTGCCAAAGGGTGGACTGTCAAAGTCAGAAAAATATCACGCTGCACGTTGCCATATATGCACTTCATGTGTGTGTGCACGCTGCATATTTAATCAAAATAATGTATTTTATAAGTTAATATTCCCCTGAGTTCAGCAAAGTATGGTATATTAAAGATGGCTCTTTGACCTTAGAGATTCCCCAAACAATAGTTTGCATGTTAAAAGGGCTTCACATGTTCTTATGCATAGTTAAGCACAGGAATAGTAATTGAAGATTAATTGTATTCCGAATAAATTACACCTAAGAATAGTCAGTTTCTGTCCCGCAGACGGAGTACAATAGCCTTTAATTACACTAAGCTTTGAGATTCAATAGAGGGCCAACACCTGGGTTTAGGATTCTCTCCAGAAGAATGATTGCTGAGATGTCATTGTCTCAACTGAAAGTGGACATTGAGAATACCGAACAAAGCTCAAGAGACAGGGTTTGTTTTGTATTCGCCAAACAATAGCTTTCCACAAGACAGGAATGTGTTAGTCATCACCCAACGTTTTGCATAACCAAGGTCACTGATACAGCTAGCCCACATGCTGTGAAAGACACACACTTCCTGTGGTTGACACACCCCCACAGCTGGAATGCAGGTATGATTATATTCACTGGAAATCACAGGGCACAGACACTCGCTCAGAACCAAGCTGGCATCCAGAAGAAATGGCTTGCTTATCACCAGGCTCCAAGCGAAAGGCTAAGTATTGAATCCACATGGCTGATTGGCATAGAATAGTTTAAAGTAGTTGTGAAATGATTGGTATTGAATAGTTAGTGGAGATACAAATGGCTTAAGGTTAATGAGGCTTGTGCAGTTGTGTGATTGTTATGTGTTGGTGATAATACTCTATGAAATCTGTAATGAATTGGAACAGTAGACAATCTGTAGCATAGTATTCCTGGTATACATTTATGGATGGTGATTTATAACAGATTATAGTAGATTTACATGATGCATCTTGCTGAAGGCTTGCAGTCAAAACATACTTCCTTTTGTTACTGTAGTCATGTGCTTGTAGCAATGGCAGGCTGATATGTGTGGTTACATTGTGATCTGGTCTTGTGATGATTCATATAGCATAGCCAGCATACCATATGCTCAGGTTATTGAGATACTGAGTTTGTTTGGAATGTGAAATTGAATAAGATGGTTCTAGGAAGTTGGATTGGAATGTGGAATAAGATTAGTTGGTTTGTAGAAAATGGCTGCTGCTGGGTGTTTTCTCCTCCCCCTTTGAACCATGTGTTGCAGTCTTTGGAATCATGGGCGTTTTCCCAAAATGGAGTCTAGCTTCTGTCCCATGCGGTATTGTAGGGTTGTGTATATAAGGACAGCCAGTATGGGTAAGCTCAAGTATTCTCTCCACAAAGATTCTCAGCATTGACTAACTGCGCAGCGATTGTTTCTCACATGTGTAAGTTTCTCTGCAACCATATTGCCTTTATTGTTATTGTAAGCCATTCTCTCTCTCTCTCTCTCCTTCCCCTTAAACGTACTTGTGTCTTTATTGTATTATATGTTAGTTACTTGGTTAGATATTTTATGTTATTTTGGTAGTGTATAGCTTGTATTGTATTATTCTTTTTGAACGTTCATTCTCTCACTAAAGGCGTTAGAACCTTAGACCGGTATTTGGTTGATTATTGTATTACTAAGGGGTTCTCAGAGCGTCATAGTCGCTCATACAGCTTTTAAGCTAACAAGGTTACACTGCATTACATCTACACATTATCACTGCACAAATGTTTACAGTATAAGTACATTCCTTAAGGTATAGTTAAGGGCGTACCCTTGCAGTACTTTTTGCGCCAATTGCGTACTGTGTTCTTTAACCTTTAACGTGTTGTTAATAGGACAAATATTATAGACATTGTCATGATACATGGAGGGGGAACATATGTGAGTGCTAGTATGTGTGGATAACACCTGTCGACTATGTGTGCCATTAACTGGAGGTTGCAGAGATGAAGATAAGACACATACATATAAATACATTCACATAAACATTGAGTAGGGCTGACGTCTTTTCCGGTTGGATGTTTCTGGGCAAAGGGGGAAACAGAGAAAAATGGTGAAAGAAACAGGCCATGGAATTCATTTGCAATCATTATCATAACACTGTCTCTATGGATGGATCATAAACCAAATCTGCTGCAGTAACAACGCCATCGCTCCTTAGACTCATCAAATTTGTCCTGTGCTTGCGCCACGTCAGAATTCGAACAAACCTAAATATCAAACCAATAATTATGACGACACCCAGGATACAAAGGAGAAACTTCCCTACACTTGCAATTACATTCTGCACCCACTCTCCTAATCCAGAAAACCATTGAGTGGGTTTAACCATGAGACCCAGCCGATCAATTCATTACCCACAGCCGTCAAGGTAAGATTGTGTCTCCTCCGGAAATTCCCACTTCAACTGCAAGATCTTGTCCATCCTTTGATCGATGATCTCCGTGGGGTCGTCAGTGCTGTTCATAATGTACGTACAGAACCAAAGTGACAGAGTACCCACCCGTCACAGCCGTGACATAATTCAGGACCATCCTGTGCTGGACTAACTCTGTCTTGTAGGCTTGTAACTCCAATCCCTCAGAGCTCAGAGTGAGCCACTTGTACGCTTTCCTCCCACATATGAAATAGGCATCATCTGGGAGAACATAGGGGACAAAATATAACAACACCATATTGCAAATTTTCCAGGTAAAGAAACCAATCCCTAGTTCTCTCATCTGCTCAGTACAAGTATCAGGCTGGATGATGTGAGCACAATACCCTTGTGATACCTTTCCAACCCACATGGTCTTGCTCTCACGTGTATACCTATACCGAAAATACCTCCCACTGTTGGCTATCTTGCGTACAAGTATAGAGTCAATAGGAATCCTATCGGCTCTGTGTGAAAAGGTCATTGTCTCGTTATTCCAGGTTACTTCCCAATTTCTGGGTTTTCGGAAATTGGAGACACTAAAGCATATTAGTGATCTATCTACATGATACTGGTGGAGCTTCAAGCTAGGGGGCCTAGATTTATTTAATTTCTTGTCCACCCGTCTCCCACCCCGTAATTCGAGTACCTCATCTAACGTTGAAGGATATGGCACTAATCCCAACTTACTCTGTCCTTGAGGTACTTGTGAGCTCACCCAACATTCTGTCTGGTTTAAGACCTTACCCACTAATGAGTGATAATCACTCAACGGATGTCGGTCCATATTGATATTACTGTTGGACTGACATCTCTGGATGCACCCATCTTCAACTATATTCTTGCAATATCTACAAATACAATATTCGTCAGACAATTACCCCTCACATTGTCTCCGAGCTCCGTGACTACCAGAGCCCTTACTGATACCAGCCTTTACGTGAATGATGTGCTGCTCCTGAGATCCTACAAATTTGTACTCGCCATCAGAACCCATTCCAGATCCTTGCTCGACCTCTCTGGGACCCTTACCAAAACAGATTGTCCAGATCAAAAACAAAATTACCAGCAGAACCCGAAACGCAGTCTCTTGTGATAGATCAATTTCGTTAGGGGAAAGAAGGAAAATAAGGAGGAGAAAAGAAAGGAAAATGCAGTGGGGGGTGAAAAAAAGAAAATGGTGTGACAACCGTCCTTGATCTTGTTGCTCTCCACGCTCAGGTGCCGTTCAACAGTCCTGCCTCTCAGCTTTCCCGGAATAGACTCTCTAGTGATATGAGGTTCTCTTCACCTTGCTCTTTGTCACGAGTTTTCTCCGGGTCAGCAACCTTCTTGCAGTGGGACGAGTGGACCCAAGTCTCTCTTTCGGTGACCTTTAATGCTGTTGTGCTGGTAAACAAGACTTGGTACGGTCCTTCCCACCTGTCTATGAGGCAACCTGAGCATAGAAAATTTTGTATCATCACATAATCCCCAGGCTCAATGTCATGACAATTACTGTTCGGTAGGTCAGGAATCACCAGCTTTAGATTGATTTCTCAGCTACTGGCTCATCCTAACCAAATATTTCACAGTTATTTCATTATTGCATTTCAAATCATCCTGGTGGTCTATCATTACATGGGGTTGTCGACCAAAAAGAATTTCAAAGGGTGATAAGTTAAGCTGTGACCTGGGAGTGGTTCTGATGCTGTACAACACTAGTGGCAAAGCTTATGGCCATGACTATCCAGTTTCAGCCATCACTTTGCTCAGCTTGTTCTTAATAGTGCTGTTCATTCTCTCCACCTTTGCACTCGCCTGTGGCCGGTACGGAGTATGTAGCTTGCTATTAATTCCCATCAGTTTACACATGACCTGAAAGACTTCACCTGTAAAATGGGTACCCCTATCACTTTCAATCATTCTAGGGATACCATATCTGCACACAAATTCCTGCACAATTTTCTTTGCAGTGAACGTGGCAGTATTTGTGGCGGCAGGGAATGCTTCTACCCAGTTGGAAAACACATCAGTACATACTAACACATATTTCAAATTCCTACAGGGTGGTAACTGTTTGAAGTTGATTTGTATTACCTGAAAAGGTCCGTCTGTAGGAGGGATATGGGATGGCTCCATTGGTATTGTCTTACCAATATTCTTCCTCAAGCAAATAAGACATGTCATTGCTTTCTTACCTGCATGAGAAGAGAATCCTGGCGCATTCCAGTAGGCTCTTACCAGCTTGCATATACCCTCTTTGCCCAGATGAGTCAGACCATGTGCCGCCTCAGCTCTGGGGGCCACTGGCTTACTGTGTCCATCTGTCTAAAGTCCTGAGGACTCCTGAAAATATCCCTTCACCTTCCAGACTGCCTTTTCCTGTAGGGAACACAAATTTTGCATTTCGATTAAATGTTGCATATTAACTGTTTCAAATGTCATCAGTGATGTGATGTTCGTTTGTATGGTTGTGCTTGCTGCTAATTTAGCAGCTTCATCTGCCCGGCTGTTACCAAGTGAGATTGGGTCTTGGTTGTAAGTGTGTGCTTTACACTTGTTAACAGCCACTCTGTCTGGTTCTTGTATTGCTGTCAGGAGCCTTTGATGTGGGACGCATGCGCTACAGGTGTGCCAGCTGACGTCATTAAATTTCTGAGGCACCACAGGGCCCCAAAATCATGCACCACTCCAAAGGCGTACCTAGAGTCCGTGTATAGCTGACTTACCTTTGACCAACTCGCATGCTCTGGTCAGAGCTACCAGCTCAGTGACTTGTGCTGAGTGTGGTGGGCCATGGGGTTCAGCTTCTATGATACCTTCGTCATCTACAACTGCATATCCGGTGCACAAGTCTCCCGATTCCATCTGTCTGTGGCAACTACTGTCAGTGTAGAAGGTAATGTCTACTCCTTCCAGTGGGTTGTCACTGATGTCAGATCTCGCAGTGAAAGTTTGGTTCAGATATTCCATACAATCATGAGTATCAGTTTCTGCACTAAATCTTCCTTCACCATCGTTCTCATCCTCCACCCTTTGTGCATGACCAGGCACACTTGGCAAGTAAGTTGCAGGATTTAGTGAGCTGCATCTCTTAATGGTGATGTTTACAGGGGCCATCAGTGATAATTCCCACTTTGTAAACCGAGCAGATGAGACATGTCTGGTTTGGGCGGAGTTTAGTAAGGCTGATACTGCATGAGGTGTATGGATGGTCAAGTCCTCGCTTTTACTTAACAGCAAAGCTATCGCTGCAACACTTTGCAAGCAAGTGGGGAGAGACCACGCTACAGTGTCCAACTGTGCACTGTCGTAGGCTACCGGTCTGTTGGTATCACCATGTCTCTGTGTTAAGACTTCTGCCGCGCACCCAGCACTTTCAGAACCGTACAATTCAAAGGGCTTCTCATAATCTGGCATACCTAATGCAGGTGCTTGCGATAAACACTGTTTTAGTCTCTCAAACGCCAGTTCAGACTCATCCGTGTGAGAGACCCGTTCCAGTTTGTTCGAAGAGACCATTTCTTGCAAAGGTAAAGCCAGTATGGAGAACCCCGGAATCCAGTTACGACAGTACCCACACATTCCGAGGAAAGTGCGGATCTGTTGCTGAGTTTGTGGCAGAGTCATGGTGCGAATCGCCTGTATTCTATCAGCGGTGAGGTGTCTAAGTCCTTGCGTCAAGCAGTGTCCCAAGTATTTAAACCTGGTCCGGCACAACTGCAACATATCCTTTGAAACCTTGTGTCCTGTCTGGGAAAGATGAAACAGAAGTTGTTTAGTATCTTTCAAGGATGACTCGAGTGAGTCAGAACACAACAAGTCATCAACATACTGTATTAGCACCCACTCTCAGGTTGAAAAGATTGCAAACAGTCATGTAAGGCCTGAGAGAAAATACTTGGGCTGTCAATGAAACCTTGGGGAGACGAGTCAAGGTGTACTGTACTCCCCTGTACGTAAAGGCAAAGAGGTATTGGCTGTCAGGGTGAAGAGGGACAGAAAAGAAAGCAGAGCAGAGATCAATGACAGTGAAGAATTTTGCGGTAGGGGGAATTCGCATGAGGGTGACAGCTGGATTGGGCACTACGGGGAATTGGCTCTCAGCTATTTTGTTTATCCCCCTTAAATCCTGCACTAACCTGTAACCCCTCCCCCCACTCTTTTTCACAGTGAAGATGGGGCTATTGGCAGTGCTGGACGTCCTGACTAGGATGCCCTACTGTAGCAGCCGCTCTATGACAGGATACACTCCTAATTCTGCCTCTGGCTTCAGAGGATATTGAGGGATTTTTGGAGCTATCCTGCCATCTTTTACTTGTACTGCTACTGGAGCTACATTCACCATCAATCCAGTGTCCTGTCCATCTTTGGTCCAAAGGGAACCCGGTATTTGCAAGATCATTTCCTCTACCTTTGATGGACACGTGTCTATAACAGTAGAATGCGACATTAGCCTTTGAGGGGTGTCTAGTATATCTTGCACTTCTTGAGCATGGTTCTCAGGTATATCCAAGAAGACACCCTCAGGAAAACAATATTTGACACACCTCATTTTACACAATAAGTCTCTGCCAAGTAGATTAGTCGAAGCCGATGCTGCCAACAGGAAAGAATGTTTGGTTTGCAAGGGCCCTATGGTAATCTCTGCAGGTCTACTCAAAGGGTATTGTTGCACCGTTCCTGTTACTCCCATTGCCGAAATCGTTTTTCCTGTGGTTTTCACACCTGATGTGGAATTCAACATTGACCTGGCCGCCCCTGTGTCTACATGAAAAGGTAATGGTACACCAGCTACATCAACCATGACCTCAGGTTCCTTTAAAAGGCTAGCAATCAACTTCACTGGCTGTAGACTACAGGTGTGGCCTAACCTCTATTGTGTAGTAGAACCTTCCCGCAGTGCATTGGCAGCTACGATATGTGAGGGGGATAACTGAGAGTATTCGGAGGTCTGCCAGTCCCTCCTAGGTAGGTACCTCTGTGTTTCCCCTCTATGTGGTCCCTGTTCCCAACTATGTGTGTTATAGCGTGGTTCGTATCCTGGTTTAGGGGGTCTGTATACATTATGTGTCCCTTTATTCCGACATTCCCTTGAATAATGCCCTTCCTTCTGGCAATTGTAGCATACTATTACACGTGACTTACCATCAGGGGTCTGGGGTTTTGGCTGATGGGACTTTCCTGTAAGTACCTGTATACTTACCATCATCAGCTTATCCCCTTGCGACTCCCTGTGTTTTGTGATATTCCGATCATGCTCGACAGTTGACTCTCTCAACGCAACCACCGAGATACCTCTCTAAGTTAGGTAGAGAGGTTTGCACCCTTGTCCTTATTGATTCCTTTAAACCGTCCATCAACACAGAAACAGCTACCTCCCTGTGATGTGCCTTATCCTTAATGTCCTCGATCCCAGTGAATCTAGCTATTTCCTGCAGTGCTCTATGGAAATATTCGGATGCCGTTTCACCTTCCTTTTGTCTTATGGAGAAGATTTTATTCCATTTAACAACAGTAGGGAAATACACTCCTAATTGCAGATTGATTTGCTTTATGTTCTCCTGATTGTACTCATCAGTGAGAGGTACTTCTGCAGTTAACTTACAATCCGTTATGAATTTTGTTATGTCAATATTTGAGGGTAAACACATCCGTAGCACTGTTCGCCAATCTTTATTTGTGGGTTCATGGGCGTTACCTAACTCTCTAATGAATTTCTGGCATCCGACTAGATTTTTTCTGGGATCGGAGAACTCTGACATAATTGACCTTAACGCTGCTTGGGACCAAGGACAATGCATGGCAATGTTCCTGATGGGAGTTACTCCCTGATTGTCAGTTCTCCCGTTGGGAACTGCAATCACCCTGACAGGATTTAATTCAACTACATCATTTTGGCTTGACTCTATAATGCGGGGAGCTATTGTCTCTGCATAGTGTATGGTGCCATACTAACCTGTGGACACAACCTCACTTACCCCTCTGCTGGGGGACATCGCTACAACCCTTGGTGGTTGGGCCATGCACACCTGAGTATTCTGTATGATGGCTGCTAAAGAGAGTGCCGATATTGTGCTGGGCTCATCTTCCTGCTTACAGTCCCGGGGGAAAAATTTTAAACGGGATACAGCTTGCAAGGGTTAGGGTTAGCACATTGATCAATTACTTTCTTATCCTTTACCAATGCACCATTGCTTGTAGCCAATTTCTCCCCATCAACATATGGTGGTGGTGGTGCAGTCGCCATCGCTTTCCCGCTAGGTTTGGAACCTGCTGTGCGAGCCAATTCCCTCTGCACATCCCCCTCTTGCTGCCACAAGTTTAGACAATCTGTATGTCTAAACCTTTGTTTTCTATATTTTATCAGACATATCCTAATCCTTATGTTCTGTAATACCTCTGGCTCAAAACTGCCCATCCTAGGGAATGATGCCCTATCTTCAGCAGTCATACGTACCCATTCAGAACAAAAAGTCTCTGCGTGTGGACCATATTTCCCACACATAATAAACCTCGCTGAACCCTTGGGCCGCGGCTCTTCAGCCTGAACCCTGGCTACCATACGTCTCTTACTTGAGCAACTGGCTCCCATTGTGGGTCCTATCCCACAAACACCACCAAAATACACAATGCAAGCAGATGGTGAAAGTTCTCCGAGCGCTCTTCACCTGCTCTCGCCCACGTTGGCCAGTACTACGATACATTGTTGATAGTGGAATGCAATGTACCCAACCTAGGGCCCTAACTGGCTTCTATTCACTGGAAGTTTTAGGAGTGACTTACCTTTTCCAGTGAATATCTACCGTTGGAGATTTTCCTGAGAGAGACCAGCGAAAACTCCCTATACACTTATACACAAATCACGCTTGCGTATGTTCTACGCGGCGCTAATGATACTGCGGTTTTGCGCAAAAAGTTCGCACAAGGGTATCAAGTTGCGTCACGTATCGCACCCTCAAACACACGGTCCAATCGCACAGCGTATTGGTACTTGTTATCTATCCGCTCTATGACCACTGGAGTCGAATATACAAGCTGCGCTCCTCAGCCGGAGCGTAACAAAAACCCTTTACTTCAATACTACACAATGCACAATTCCCTATTACGCTCCTCTGCAAATCTCACGATTTGCGTACTTCACTATCTGTATTAACGTGAGTCAGCTGCCTCACGCCGCCAAGCCTCCACTTACTTGGTGTCACAACGGGATTCTGAATTCCCGGGGTTCAATACACTCACTCTTACTTTCAGCTCACACAAATACACAGTGTTTTTGTGTACAGAAAAAAATTCCACTCTTTCTGATCGGCAGCTTTACCCCAGAGGCAGTACAGTTTAGATAAAAGTCTTATACTAATCTGCTTTTGAAATCGGATAGTTATGTGCTATTTGTATTTAAGGCATACTATCCCACCTTAATTGAACAACTATTGTGTGATTTGTACTTAGCGTCCGTACTCCTATGCAACCTTACGTAAACACGCGACCGTGCGTGCCTTTTACGCCACGTGCACGCTCCTGTACTTTGTCCGGGCCACGTGTACAAAACGTGCGTCCGCAATTAAACAAATCACACAATCTCTATAAATGTGAGCAATACACACGATAATCGCTCAAAAACACAACCCACACTTGTTCTGTGTAAACCTTTACAACCAGGCCAGAACTGCGTTTTGTGTTTTTATAATTACTCCCTTAACACACTAATTCAAATTTATCTATATAGCAAACAATTGTATCCGATTTCACACAGATCTAAACTGATCTAAAAATCTATACCTTGTGGCAACAATGGCCCTCATTCCGAGTTGATCGGTCGCAAGGCGAATTTAGCAGAGTTACACACGCTAAGCCGCCGCCTACTGGGAGTGAATCTTAGCTTCTTAAAATTGCGACCGATGTATTCGCAATATTGCGATTACTAACTACTTAGCAGTTTCAGAGTAGCTCCAGACTTACTCTGCCTGTGCGATCAGTTCAGTGCTTGTCGTTCCTGGTTGACGTCACAAACACACCCAGCGTTCGCCCAGGCACTCCCACCGTTTCTCCGGCCACTCCTGCGTTTTTTCCGGAAACGGTAGCGTTTTCAGCCACACGCCCCTGAAACGCTGTGTTTCCGCCCAGTAACACCCATTTCCTGTCAATCACATTACGAACGCCGGAGCGAAGAAAAAGCCGTGAGTAAAAATACTTTCTTCATAGTAAAGTTACTTGGCGCAGTCGCAGTGCGAACTTTGCGCATGCGTACTAAGCGGATTTTCACTGCGATGCGATGAAAAAGAACGAGCGAACAACTCGGAATGAGGGCCAATATGTGAGAGGGTATGCAAAGTATCGGTACGCCCTGTGTGCGCTTTTTCGCACCAAAAAAAATTACACCGATTTTTAAATAACTTTTTTCCTGTTTACCTCCGAGTACTTTCAGCACCTCTGCAGACTAGACAGAGTAGACGCAATCTAACAGTACACAAATAGGGTTTTAAAACATCCAAGCAACCAGAAAAAGGTTTAACTTAAAGATCTATTTCCACCCTTTGCTGATAGATTAAAGTCTGCTATGATCTGCTAGCCTTTGAGTGTGTGAAAAACCAGATCGAGCCCTCAATTGTTAATGCTGATTATTTTACAGGACAAAAAGCAATACCCTAATACACTTAAATTCGAGCCGCTGCGGCCACTGTATGTAGTCCTTACCCTACGCACTTTTTACACAGTTAGCGTACAAAAGCCCGTACCGTGTACGCACTTTGCGTACCCACGCCGCGATGGACGTACAAAGTACATGCAGTGCACACACACACACCGACACGCTGAGAGCACAATGCAGCTACACGTGTAATAGAAATGCACCTTAAACCTTAGCAGGAAATGGGACATGACACCAATTGTATTTCAAAACTATGTTGGGGTCCAACCCACCAACGGTTATTTACTAGCAGGGGGTTACAACAATAATACAAAACAATAAGCGAAAAAGGCTACAGTCAATAGTACATACGTTTGTTTGCCTGCGCTACCTGGTCCAGTCCTCAGTCAACCAAGGTAGATGACCTTCAGAGATTGTGTGTGACCGGGCCTGCAGCTGGCCTTTTAGACATTTGTCCAAAACCTAACACAATGGAAACTGTAATCGCTTCATCTATTGGTCACTGGGATGGTCATTTACAGTACAGGACAGGTCATAGGTCAGTTTGAATAGGTGGGCGATGTCTGGTCCAGGTGCACTTGCAGTTGGTCTCCACTGGGTTTCTGCCGAATTTCAGGAGTACAGTAAATACAGTTGATATTAATATTCTGCTCCTGCGCATATCTATGCGCAGGAGCGTGCTATCTTCCGCAAACCAACACCGGAATATTGCTCTTAAAATACCCTACAGCTGGATACCAAACACCACCTCCTAACTTAATTCTGTCCCCTCATATCCTGTAAAGGTGAATCCCTTTGTTATTATGCCCTTTAAGCAAGTGTAACTTGCTGGTGTGGTGCATGCTGACTATGTGTAAATCGTGCGCTATGTGTATTAAATATGAAATGTGTCTTTATGTCTTTTCCATGCGATCACAAATGCTACCGTAATTACTCATACCACGCGCTATTACGCAGGACCCCGTGAGCGGTCATACGCAACTTGCGAATATGTGCACCCACGGCAGAACAAGTACGCGCACGGAGGCCATGTGTGTGTAGTTTGTACGTGATGTGTGTACTGCAATATTTTCGACTTCGACAATTAAAATGTTGAACAATAGTGGTCCAAGTACAGACCCTTGTGGCACACCACTTAGCACTACGGTCTGTTTTGAAAATGATCCATTAACCACAACGTGCTGCTCCCTATTATCTAGCCAATTTCTGACCCAAGTGCATATTTTGCTCCCTAGCCCTATTTCTTGTAGCTTATAGATAAGTCGCATGTGTGGTATTGGCGAAGTCTAAAAAGATTACATCCACCTCCTTACCCTGATCAAGGTACGGACTTAATGTTTCATAAAAGCCACATAAGTTGGTTTGACAGGATCTGTCCTTCACAAATCCATGTTGATTCCTTTTAATGACCTTATTGGCTTCAAGGAACTTCTGAATACTATCCCTTAGAATACCTTCCAATAATTTCCCCACTATAGATATAAGACTAACTGGTCTATAATTACCTGGTTCAGCTTTACTTCCCTTTTTGAATATTACCACTACTTCCGCTATACGCCGGTCTTTGGGAATCATACCTGATATAACTGAATCTGTAAAGATCAAAAATAGCGTCTTGCAAGTTCAGAGTGAAGCTCCATTAGAACCCTTGGGTGAATTCCATCGGGACCCGGTGACTTATTAATCTTTACATTTTTTAATCGGTTACAGACTACCACCTCACTTAAATAAGCACTTAGCAGTGGGACATTATCTTTGTTGAGATTGTGTGTTAGTCCCTGCATTTGTTCCTCTCTTGTAAATACCGTTGAAAAAAAACTCATTAAGTTTGTCTTCTATGTCATTATCATTTTTGATTAAGACTTCCAACTTGTCTTTTAAAGGGCTTATACTCTCCTTTTTCAATCTCTTGCTGTTGATATATTTAAAAAAGAATTTGGGATTCGTTTTGCTTTCCTTTGCTACTAGTTTTTCAGTTTCTACTTTAGCTGTTCTCATTTCTTTTTTGCATATTTTGTTACAATACTTATAGTGCTGAAATGACTCCGCATTCCCGTCAGATTTGTATTTTTTTGAATGCTCGCTTTTTCTTGTCCATTAGTTCCTTTATCTTTTTGTTAAGCCACATTGGTTTGGGATTGTTATTCCTTTTTTTGCTGCTCATGGGAATAAATTTGAGAGTATTTTTTACTAGCAGTGATTTTAATATATCCCATTTCTCCATATTATTTTTCCATTGAAACAAAATTTCCCATTCAATGTCCCTTAAAGCTTCCCTCATCACATCAAAGTTGGCTTTGCTAAAGTTTAGAGTCCTAGTTGAGCCAGTATAGGACTGCTTATGAAAACTGATATTGAATGTGACCATATTGTGGTCACTGTTTCCTATGGGCTCCCCTACTATAATATTTGATACCAGTTCCCCTTGCTTGTTATTACCAGGTAAGATTGCATTGTACCTAGTTGGTTCCTCGATTAATTGAACTAAGTAGTTATCATTTAGTGTGTTTAAAAACATATTACCCCTAGCAGTATCACATGAATCGTTTTTCCAATTTATCTTTGGATAGTTAAAATCTCCCATCACTACTATGTCTCCTTCTCCTGATGCTCTTTCAATTTGATTCAGTAACAAATCCTCATCAGACACATTAATTCCAGGTGGCCTGTAGCATAACCCCCATACTAACTTTTTTATTCCTTTGCCCATGCATGCAATTTCAACCCATAATGTCTCAACAGTATTTACAGTCCCCTCTTGAATATCTTCCCCTATATCAGGTTTTAAGGACAGCTTTATGTAAAGACATACCCTTCCACCCTGTTTATTTAATCTGTCTCTCCTGAAAATCTTATAACCCTCTAGATTGACTGTCCAATCATGAGATTCCTCCCACCAAGTTTCAGTAATGCCTAAAATATTATACTGTTTGCTTGCTGCAAGGATTTCTAGTTCCCCCTTTTTACCTGTAAGGCTTCTAGTGTTTACATACATACAATTAAGATAAGTATTTCCCCTTGTGCTAGGGACATCATTCTCTTTATGCAGCATCGATGACCCGTAATCGTTAATAGTTAGTGTTTTGGTAAAACATTTTTTAATACCCTTGTTGGCTGCTCTTTCCCTCCCCCCTACTACTCCCCCATTTGGTTCACTACCATCATCCCCACTAGTCTCACTGCAAGACCCATAGTTTCTAGCTAAATCCCCCAGTAGTAACCGGATTGTGGACTATGGGTCGATATACATTAGGTCAACAGTCATTAGGTAGACCAAATATGGTCGACAGGCACAAGGTCAGCATGGTCAAAAGGTCAACATATGAAAGGTTAACACTGGAAAAGGTTGACGTGATAATGGTCAACACCCATATGGTCGACATGCTTTTGGACTTTTCACATCTTTGACTATCCATGTCACAAATCATTTCCTTTAGTACCCTTGCGGCGAGTGGAGGGAGAAAATGCACCCAAAGTGAGCCCGTGAGGGGATGTGTTTCTGCAAATGGTGGTCCCAGATAAAGAAACTTTCCACTATCAATGGCAAAAAGGCAAAACAAGTATGTCGACCATTTTTGGGTTGACTATTGTCATGTTGACCTTTTGACCCTGTTGATTTTTTGTCTATGTCAAACTTTCATATTTGGACCTTTTGTCCATGTCAACCTTTTGTCCATGTTGACCTTATGCCTGTCTACCATATGGGGTCGACTTAACCTAATGCATGTAGATCTTGTATACCACACTCAGATGTAACAAAGAGGGACAACAGCAGATATCCTCATGGTCCCTCGATTTCGACTTCAAAAGCTATGGGGGACGTTAAATGGTCAGATTTTATAAGCTCCAGAACGCAAGGCGGTAGCTAACACCATGTCCAGATGGTGTTAGCCCATAGTTACCAATGGGCTACTGCATCACATTTCTTTTTGGAGAAGCTGTCTAAACCCAGAAGCAATCACCAGGACAGGGCTTTTACAGCAGTTCTGTCCCAACACCTGCAGAGTGGTAACTGCAAGCAGTCATTTTTATAACCTTATTGTGAGTTTTGAGTAATTATCATGTCCCTATGGAAGTTTAACTGCAGTTGGTGATAATTGTAACCTTGTGGCTACTTATGTACCTCTTTCAGACATATTACTTGTCAGACAACCTCTACTAGAGCATAATAATACGTGGGCACAATACATATTTGCCAACCATATGGCTGCCTCTTCCAGGAGGAAGTTGCCACATCGGTAATGTGGGATGTGTGGTGCAGTGTAGGTGGGTGGGTATGGAGTTGTAATGATGCAATCACATCATTATAGCCCCACCCCGCTATACAATACCAAGGTAAGGGCTTATATTTTAAAGTGCTGCTTGGATTTGTAAGTGTGAGTTGGTAACAGCAAAAGGAGCTGTAAGCCGAGTGAAAAGGAGGTGCAGTGAGCTGGAACAACTGCAACTGATAAGTGGAGTATCGGTGCCGCAGGAGAGAGTACTACGGCTGCATAAAAGTGAAGGACCAAGAACCGCACAAAGATAGATAAGTATAAGCCATCTTAATTATTGTATAAGTGAGATTGTTTGTCTTCTACTTTTTTTTGCTTCTTTTCTTTGAGAGTAACAGGGAGTTAGACCTTACAAACAATATGGGAGGGGCTGTGATTGGGGACCTCACTCAGTGCATGTCGTGCAAGATGTATGCACACCTGGAGCTACCGGCCCAGTGTGATTACATCTGCACCAGGTGTATGCGAACGGTTGCCCTGGAAGCCCAGGTAACTGATCTAGAGCAAACCGTTACATGACTGAGGGAGATTCACAATCTCGAGCGAACTTTAGAGAGAACGGTGGAGGAGTTAAGGGAGGGGTCACTGGTAGAAGAGGATGATGATCAGGTAGCCAGCTGGGTCACAGTTAGAAGGAAGAAAAAGAGGGGGAGGCTCGACATCTCCGAACTATCACACCCGAACAAATTTGCCTGACTGGACGAGGAATCGGAGGATGATAGTCAAGAAATGACGGTGCCGGAGGAGACTGCTACCTCTAGCATCCAGAGGAGCTGTCCCTCTGGCGCAGTTGGGATAAAAGATAGTGAGGTACCTAGTCAGATGGTGGTGGTAGGGGATTCTATCATCAGGAAGGCAGATAGGGCAATCTGCTACCGGGACCATGATCGTCGTACAGTCTGTTGTCTCCCGGGTACTCGGGTACGGCACATCGCGGACCGGGTAGATAGATTGTTGGGAGGGGCTGGGAAAGAGGCGGCGGTCTTGGTGCACATTGGCACCAATGACAAAGTTAGCGGAAGGTGGGATGTCCTTAAGAAAGACTATAGGGACTTAGGAAAGAAACTTAAGGCAAGGACATCTAAGGTAATATTCTCCGAAATATTACCCGTGCCACGCGCTAGTCCAGGGAGGCAGAGGGAGATTAGGGAGGTAAATGTGTGGTTTAGGGATTGGTGCAGGAAAGAGGGGTTTGTGTTCCTGGAACACTGGCGGACTTCTCAGTCAGGCGCCATCTCTTTTGTCATGACGGGTTGCACCTGACTGAGGAGGGGCCAGCGGTGCTGGGGGGAAGGATGGTTAGAAGGTTGGAGGAGATTTTAAACTAGGAGCCTGGGGGGAGGGTTTAGCTAGAAACTACGGGTCATGCAGTGAGAATAGTGGGGATGGCGGTAGTAAACAAAATGGGGGAGAAGTTGGGGGGAGGGTAAGAGCAGGCGGTAAGGTTACTAACATGGGTACTAAAAGAGATTTTACCAAAGCACTAACCAATGACGATTACAGGTCATCATTGCTACATAAGGTGAAAGATGTCCCTAACGCAAGGGAAAATACTTATCTTAGTTGTATGTATGTAAAAGCTAGAAACATTACTGGTAAAAAGGGCGAACTAGAAATACTTGCAGCAAGCAAACAGTATGATATTATAGGCATTACTTAAACTTGGTGGGACGAATCTCATGATTGGACAGTCAATCTAGAGGGCTATACACTGTTTAGGAGAGACAGACTAAATAAAAAGGGTGGAGGGGTGTGTCTTTACGTAAAGCCGTTTTTAAAACCTGATATACGGGAAGATATTCAGGAGGGGACTGTAGACACTGTCGAGACATTATGGGTAGAAATTGCATCCGGGGAAAAAGGAATAAAAAAGTTAGTATTGGGTGTACGCTATAGGCTGCCTGGTATCAACGTATCTGATGAGGAATTGTTACTAAAGCAAATTGAAAGAGCAGCAGGAGTAGGAGACATAGTAGTGATGGGAGATTTTAACTATCCATAGATAAACTGGAAATACGATTCATGTGATACTGCTAGGGGCAATATGCTAATTGAGGAACCAACTAGGTACAATGCAATCTTAGACCTGGTATTAACAAACAATGGGGATTTAGTATCAGGTATTATAGTAGGGGAACCCATAGGAAACAGCGACCACAATATGGTCACATTCAATATCAGTTTTCATAAACAGCCCTATACTGGCTCAACTAGGACTCTAAACTTTAGCAAAGCAAATTTTGAAAAGATGAGGGTATTTTTCAGGGATATTGAATGGGAAGGTTTGTTTTTAGGAAAAAATACTACGGAGAAATGGGAGGTACTAAAATTCCTGCTAGCTAAAAATACACTCAAATTTATTCCTACGAGCAGCAAAAAAAGGAATAAAAATCATAAACCGATATGGCTTAACAGAAAGATAAAGGAACTTATGGGCAAGAAAAGGAGAGCATTTAAAAAATACAAATCTGACGGGGAAGCAGAGTCATTTCAGCACTATAAGGAATATAACAAAAAATGCAAAAAGGAAATAAGAGCAGCTAAAGTAGAAGGAAAGCAAAGCGAATCCCCAAAAATTCTTTAAATACATTAATAGCCAGAGATTAAAGAAGGAGAGTATAGGCCCTTTAAAAGACAAGTTGGGAGTCTTAAGCAAAAAGGATAATGACATAACGGACACACTAAACTAGTTTTTTTCAACAGTATTTACTAGAGAGGACCCAATTCCGGGACTAACACATAATCTCAATAATGAGAATATCCCACTGATAGGTACTTATTTATGTGAGGAAGTAGTCTGTGACCGATTAAAACATTTAAAGATTAATAAATCACCAGGTCCCGATGGTATTCACCCAAGGGTTCTAATGGAGCTTCACTCTGAACTTGCAAAACCGCTATTTTTGATCTTTAAGGATTCAGTAATATCAGGTATGGTTCCCAAAGACTGGCGTATAGCGGAAGTAGTGCCTATATTCAAAAAGGGAAGTAAAGCTGAACCAGGTAATTATAGACCAGTTAGTCTTACATCTATAGTGGGGAAAGTATTGGAAGGTATTCTAAGAGATAGTATTCAGAAGTTCCTTGAAGTCAATAAGGTCATTAAAAGGAATCAACATGGGTTTATGAAGGACAGATCCTGTCAAACCAATTTACTTGGCTTTTATGAAACAGTAAGCGGAAACCTAGATCAGGGTAAAGAGGTGGATGTAATCTTTTTAGATTTTGCTAGAGCATTCGACACTGTACCACACATGAGACTTATCTACAAGCTACAAGAATCAGGGCTAGGAAGCACAAAAACTGGTTAGATAATAGGGAGTAGCACGTTGTGATTAATGGATCTTTATCAACTTGGACTGAAGTGCTAAGTGGTGTGCTGCAAGGCTCAGTATTAGGACTGCTATTGTTCAATATTTTCATTAACGACCTAACAGAAGGTCTAGAGAGCATGGTGTCAATTTTTGCAGAAGATACCAAATTGTGTAAAGTTATAAATGCGGAGGGGGATGCTGAGTCGCTTCAGAACGACTTAGTTAAATTAGAAGCTTGGGCAGTGAAATGGAGAATGCGCTTCAATACAGACAAGTGTAAGGTAATGCACTGTGGTAACAAGAACAAAAATAACACCTACCTACTAGATGGGGTAAAATTAGGGGATTCTGTACTGGAAAAGGACTTAGGTGTACTCATAGATAGCAAACTAAGCAGTAGTACCCAAAGTAGGACTGCAGCAAAGAAGGCTAATAAGATATTAGCATGCATAAAATGGGGAATTGATGCTAGGGACGAGAGTATTATACTCCCGTTATATAAATCACTTGTGAGGCCGCACCTTGAATACTGTGTACAATTCTGGGCACCTTACTACAAAAAGGATATCCTGGAGCTAGAAAAGGTTCAAAGGCGGGCGACCAAACTAATTAAGGGTATGGAGACGCTGGAATACGAGGAAAGGCTTGCAAGACAAGGCATGTGTACACTGGAAAAGAGGCGATTAAGAGGGGACATGATCAATATTTACAAATATATAAGGGGACATTATACAGATCTTGCGCGGGACCTGTTTTTGGTTAGATCAACACAGATAACTCATAGACACTCGCTCAGGTTAGAGGAGAGGAGATTCTGCACAATACGGCGTAAAGGCTTTTTTACGGTAAGGACGATACATGTTTGAAATTCCCTGCCTGAGGGAGTTGTAATGGCAGACTCAGTCAACACCTTTAAGAATGGGTTAGATAAATTCCTAATGGATGAGGATATCCAGGGTTACGGGGCATAGTCACGCACTATGGTTATTATAAAAAAGAGGGGTAAAATGTAACGGCAGTCATCAACTTCAGTCAAAATTTTCTACAAAATCATTGTGCATAGGAGACCACAAATAGGTTGAACTCGATGGACAATTGTCTTTTTTCAACCTTAGATACTATGTTACTATGTTACAGGTGCTGGCAGAGCCACGAAGATGCAATTCAATGCAAAGTGCCCCATCAGAAAGTGGGTGGCTGCAGCTTTCTGTTGCCCAGATTTATCAAGCCTTGACAAGTGGTAAATTGCACGGTGATCAAGTACAAACCAATCATTTCCTTACTGTCATTTTTCAAACAGCCTGTAGCATGGCATTTACAGTAGGAGCTGATTGGCTTGTACTTTATCACCATGCAAATTATCACTCTCTGAGGCTTGACAAATCTGGGCCTGTGTCTGTTATGCTTCTGCCAGCTTCCTGACTCTCAGCCAATCAGAGTGGTGCTGGAGGCCATAAGCACTTCCTGTTTCTTTCTGAGTGACTAGAAGTCAGGAAGCTGCCAGCTGCATACCAAACAAAGTGACTGTATTTTCAGGAGTGTCCTAGCCATGTTATTACGTCTAGGCATACCGTATATAGGGGTCATTCCGAGTTGTTCGCTCGTTGCCGATTTTCGCAACGGAGTGATTAAGGCAAAAATGCGCATGCGCATGGTACGCAGTGCGCATGGGGTTAGTATTTTAGCGCAAAACTTAGTAGATTTACTCACGTCTGAAGGAAGATTTTTCATCGTTGAAGTGATTGGAGTGTGATTGACAGGAAGTGGGTGTTTCTGGGCGGAAACTGACCGTTTTCTGAGAGTGTGCTGAAAAACACAGGCGTGCCAGGAAAAAACGTGGGAGTGTCTGGAGAAACGGGGGAGTGGCTGGCCGAACGCAGGGCGTGTTTGTGACGTCAAACCAGGAACAAAACGGCCTGAGCTGATCGCAATCTGTGAGTAGGTC
Organism: Pseudophryne corroboree; assembly: GCF_028390025.1. Taxonomy (NCBI): domain Eukaryota; kingdom Metazoa; phylum Chordata; class Amphibia; order Anura; family Myobatrachidae; genus Pseudophryne; species Pseudophryne corroboree. The sequence continues at coordinate 209,152,385 of NC_086446.1, read as the reverse complement.
TGGAGCTACTCAGAAACTGCTAAGAAATTTCTATTCACCATTCTGCTAATCTTTCGTTCGCAATACTGCTAAGCTAAGATACACTCCCAGAGGGCGGCGGCCTAGCGTGTGCAATGCTGCTAAAATCTGCTAGCGAGCGAACAACTAGGAATGACCCCCATAGTATTATTCCATCTGTACGTATTTCTAGACTGCTACTGAGTGTAGCATTTACCTTTTTTTTATACTTCTCTTGCCTAATTCTTTAGCAATACAGTATATCAGGATTTGTTTTTCTGTGGTCCTATCAAATCAGCCATGAAGGTTCACGTGTTAATCTGCACTTTTTCTCTAAACTTTGCAAAGAATATATTACATTAAGAAATTATTCATGAACATATGTGGGTGATAAAACTTCCATTTTCTGAAAAGAATTAAAATCCATGGCACAATTGCTGTAATGAAAGCACCAACTGGTAAAACATAACTAACTTTAACATTGCAATACACTGATTTGGTGGCAGAACATTGCTTTATTTGGAGCAGAGCCTAGAAATGGAATCCTGTAGTACTAGATGAAGCTTTTTCATGGCCTTTAACAGCCTGCCAGTTTGCATTTATTGCTACCTTGGGGAACCACCTTTAAGGTTCAAAGGTCTGTTTAGTTTCTGTGTTCTTTCAATCCATTTTCTTGTCGTTTCCTGGCACCCGCTCTACTTTTACAGTACAGTGGTGAAAGCATTATTAGCATAGTTGGTATCTGCCCACTGGGAAATATAATATGAATTCACATTATGGTTTAGTAATAAACAGATTTCAGACAGCAACTTTAAATACTTTCTAGTAACACAAAGAGGGGATATTAAAGTCAGAAATTAAGGTACAGTATACAACATTTTTAGACTTCTACAGATGTAGCCTTGTTCAAGTTGCAGCCAGAGGCGGATTGGCCATAGGGTTTAAAGGGAAGATTCCCGGTGGGCCGACGCACCCGTGGGGCCTGTTTTGTTTGTGGACATGTGGTCCTTTTTATAGACATAATGAATAAGATGCAAAATAATTTGTATATATGAAAATGACTTTGCCACTTAGCCTGTGATTGCAGATGATCTAGTGTATGCTCTGTCTGCCTGCTTGGCTGACATAAAAGATTAAGTGAATAGTAATTGGGATACGGTTGGTGTAATAAGCAAGAAAATATATCTTTCTAAAGAATGATATAGTTTCCTAAATTCTGAAGGTGTATCATATAATGTGCTCATAATATTTTATTTTATTTCTATTAACTTCCCCCTTGATGCTGGACATGCCCACTATCTGGAAAGTCTTGGGGGAGGGTGCTGCTGCCATGGCCCATGGCTAGACCTTACACCTCTGGTGCTGCCCATGTGGGGCCACTAGTACAAATTTTTCCAGGGCCGCGTTTTGTTCCCAATCCGCCCCTGGTTGCAGCAAATGCCCCCTCTTGGCTAGTTAGGTTCCGGGCTACTCAATCATGCCAAGCGCCTTTTTTGCTCAAACTGTGCATCTTGTTTGCATAGGTAAAACAAATGGGAGCCACAAAATTACATTTCTGGCTTGCACTGATTAATTCTCTGTGCAACATTTGTATATCTCTGTGTAAATGAGTCCAAAAATGTGTAAAAAGGGTTCAGAGTGTCTGCTGCTTTTTGTCATGCCAACTTATGTTACGTTTAAAGTTTAAACTGTGACTTTGGTGATGGTGTCAATCTAGTATCGCAACTCAGCATCTACAGGACACACTACACCTCTCGGAGCATATCAGTCATGCTGGATGTCTACCGCCATATAGTAAACGCGAGGTGTATGAGCACTACAGATGTGCATTGTGTTTTGCTTTAGGTCCTAATATCTCATTGTGTTTTTGTTTTGACAAACCACCCTCAAGTGGTTTGGTTCCTACTCGGATCTCGGTTCGATTACAAATTGATAATCATTGATAAAAAATCAATAAAAAAAACAGCTGAAATCATGGAATTTTTGCAATCCAAAACCCAAAATTCAAATTTAAAACCCAAATTCTGAACTGCTGAAAAATTAGGAACTTTTCAGGGGATCGGTTCGGATCCACAAAATTTGTGTGGATTCGGATTTCTGGAGAACGAACTGCACATCTCTAATGAGAACAGATCTGTATTTTTCCAAAAACAGAAGTACATAAAGCTAAAAGAACAAAATACAAAGCAATCAGTTCTGGAATTACGAAATTGGAGAATACCTTCCAGAACCTATTGTCTCTAGCTTGACAGTGTGCAGGAGGAACTATAAGGATATATGACTCTTTTTTGGACAAAAGGTACATGACTATATTTTTTTATTTTGTACTGATATACAACGACTTTCATAGTAGCGCCAGTGGATTTTGTGGCTTTATATGTGAAGAGGATCACCTATATTGGTGTTTAATCCATACGCTGCTTTTTGCTCACTGAGGGGAACTCCCTGTTTCTGCATTTTCTTAATAAAGATTAAAAAAATATATACCTTTATGTCTACCAGGATTGTTTTCATTGCAATTAATGATTACTGGGAAGATGTTCTTGGTGTATTACTATGGCTTACCATGCTTATAGGATTCAGCTTTATGCTAATGAATGCGCAAAAATTTAAATGCAGTGCGGGTTTGGCAGTAGTCATCTTTACTTCACACACACACACATATATATATATGCTCCTTTGTTTATTTGGCTATGGTTTAATAATACATCCTGATAGGAGACAATGTGTTAATATTGAGTATTTTTAGTTTTGGGCATTACAATGTTTTATTCACTATATATATATATATATATATATATATATATATCACAGCAGGTTTGGCACTCTCAGAGCTTAATATAATAACTTCGCCGGTGCCTTCATAAAGGAATAAACATACTTGCAGATGCGGCACTCGTAGCATTAATGAAAAACACTCAGAACATCTTGTTGAGTTTAAACGTTTCAGTTGTCTCTCCAACTGTCATCAGGTTTATCAATATCTGATGCCGACTCACAAATGTTGGGAGGTATGCTTATGAGACAGCAAGAGTCAAATATATATATATATATATACACCCTATATATATATATATATATATATATATATATATGACTCTTGCTGTCTCATAAGCATACCTCCCAACATTTGTGAGTCGGCATCAAATATTGATCTCACATAACATTCCCATTTTCCCTGAGCTGCTGAGCTGTACTCAGGAAAACAGAATACCCCCCCCCCCCCAACACACACGCACACACACACACCACCACCACCACGCACACACAACTTTTCCCAAAAAGCGAGACTCTTGTGGTGAATGCACAAGCCAATCATGAGAGGCCTGTGCAAGTGTCGATTCCCAAGCCAGCTTGCATTTTCTTTGTTTATGCATGTATAAACATGACTTTAGTGCCTGTATAGTTTAACAAATGAATTTAGTATTTTATAGAATTTTTAGAAATGTTATTCCTTTTATAAAATCAGCAATCAATCATACACCAATATGTGGTCTTAACTGTTGCAGATTAAACAATTTATGAAACAAAATTTGTATGTGTATCCCTATTATTTAAGTATAAAATGTTTGTATCTCTATAATCTTCTTTACTATCTTCTTATCCTATCACATCTCCATCTGCCATAATGTTATAATGATGAATCTATCGTAATTTAAAAACATCTCTCTTCATTTCTCTTAGCATATTCACTGGAGCCTTCATAGCAACCAGCCACTTCCACAACCTGCCACTTACTTATGACTTATGACTTTTTACATCAATTGTTGCAAACACCACAAAACACTATCTTAAAATAATACATAACGATGTTTCTCTGCTATTGTGTTTAGGTGTCATACACATCCATCTGGAGCCAACAGAGAATTGCATCCCTACAGATCTACTCAACAGGCTAGTCATTTTGAAAGGAAGGAAGGGATTTCATATGAATTATATTCAACAGAGAAACTGTTTCCTCATACTCAACTGTGTCCTCATACACTGAACATATGTGCGCCATATGGAGTGAGTCACTCAGTGCGACGGAGACACTCGTGGCATCATTTTGGTGGTTGACACCCTGTGTGGCACACCGAGTGAGCTCCTGTTGCATGCTGAAAGTGCATGTGAACAGAAGGGGTGTAGCCTTGTGCCTCCTTGTATGACATTTTGGGGGCATGCCTGAACATCATACCCCCATGTATCATCACACTGGGGGCTTACCCAGCACTCTGGGAGCTGCTAGGCAGAGCCCTAATTCCCAAAGTAGAGTGCATGTACACATCATCCATCACTGTTATCAGCGCTGCTCTGTGACACCATCTGAGGTGGTGACACTAAAATAGCACAGCAATTCTGCAATTTTTTGTCACGTCTGGAAGGTGTAATCCAGTGCGGCCCACCCCCCCCTTGTGATGCGGCTATCCAAGATGAGTAGCGTAACATATTGTTCTTTACATTTTGCACCTTAATTTGCATTAAAAAAACATTCACAGTGTAGCAGAGACACTAGGTTGTGACTTTAACTGCACAGGAATTGGTATACCAAACGTACAAAGTCACAGATGAAGCACAATGGAACATGGCGTAAGTGAAGAGCTGCAGATTTTCAGTCACACACAGATTTACAAGTATCACAAACCCCAGTGGTTCGTGACCCTAGCAAGTTAGCTTTGTTGCTTCTAGTTGTTTTAATTATGAAAGTAAGATGCACATTTTAAGCAAACGGAGAGAGGGGCTATTTGTCCCGACTTGTACCACAGTGTTTGAGGACACATCTCTATCTAACTGCAAAGGAAAAATTGTCAAAACAGTAATTGGTATCTCGCTTAGAAATTGTTTTAACTAGTTGTACAAACACTGATGCAACAGTTTATCATTTTTGGACAGCAAAGTAAATACTTGCCTAGTACTTTTACATAATAGGGAATGCAGTATATTATAACCAGATAACATATTAGTTGAGTTATAATAACATTATGAGATAGGCTGGAACAATGGTGGTCATTCCGAGTTGTTAGCTCGCTAGCAGTTTTTAGCAGCCGTGCAAACGCTATGCCACCTCCTACTGGGAGTGTATTTTAGCTTAGCAGAAGTGCAAATGAAAGGATCGCAGAGTGGCTACAAAGTTTTTTAGTGCAGTTTTAGAGTAGCTCAAAACCTACTCAGCGCTTGCGATCACTTCAGACTGTTCAGTTCCTGATTTGACGTCACAAACACGCCCTGCGTTCGCCCAGCCACGCTTTTTTCTGGCACGCCTGCATTTTTCCGAACACTCCCTGAAAACGGTCAGTTGACACCAGGAAATGCCCACTTCATGTCAATCACTCTGCGACCACCAGTGCGACTGAAATGCATCGCTAGACCCTGTGTGAAACTACATAGTTCGTTATAATAGTACGTCACGCGTGCACATTTGCGCCCCGTACGCATGCGCAGAAGTGCCATTTTTTTGCCTCATCGCTGCACAGCGAACGAATGCAGCTAGTGATCATCTCGGAATGACCACCAATATGGATTATCAGCTGTAGGCATTTCCTCAAGATCAAAATATTTAATTTTCCTGTGAGCCTTTTATGTGGCTACAGTAAGGGGTAACTGTTTGTGGGGTCTTTTCAGCAGATGACTTTACTGATTTCTGTTACTGTCTCTGAAGTGGCCGATGTCAGTAGATTTATAAATAAAGGCTAGGGGAAGCTGCAGTCACATATTTCTCTTACACAAGTGTAATATAATGGTAACATTGGTAGAGAAGTCATGATGACTACTATTACATCTGAAAGGCAGCAATTGGATTGAAATAGAACTTTGGGTCACTGAACCTAAACTACACATTCATCTGAAAGGAAACCGTATCTAGTAACATCATGCACATGCATATGGCTATCGTAACATAAGTTTAGCATGAAAGTGAAAATGATTGTGCATATAAATGCTTTAAAACATAATCTCAAATAACTAATACTCTTTATTATTTGTTTTCTTTTCAATTTGTATTTGTTTGATGTAAAGAAATAGATAAATGCATGAAATATTTTGGATGCTACCTAACTTTCATAAAGATGTTACAAAAGCTTACTTTACAATGGGAGCCATTGTTTTGCTGTCCAAATCCGCGTATTTCACCCAAGGACTCCTGTCAATCTAAATGTGCAATAATTCTCTCACATTATTGGGGTAGGTTCAATGCATCATTATATAACTTTGAACATGTTATGTAATGCCCCACCATCATAAGGGGCACTGCGTGTTGTCTCATATTTCCCCAAACCCTTGGCTGTAGTGAGAGAGGAGCCGCATACAGCTGAGTATGGGCCTCGTTTCCATGGCAACTGGGCCTGGCGCTAGGACATGCATATGGCACTATGCATCACTCTACAGTTCATGTGATTACACAGGCAGAGTATTTCCAGCATCCTCTGCAGCTGCCCAAGGGGCCAGGAGTATATCACACACTCAATGTTAGGTGGTGAGAACAGTGACTGTTGGCAGGTGGTGGGGCTGAGTCTAAAGCATCGGAGAGCCAGGGCAGACCTGTTTTGTTGTTAGGTCATGTGAGTAGGAGTGTTAAGGATGGCCATTTGGGAGAACTGAGAGGAGGGTGTGAGAAGCCCCTTCCACCAACCTTTATAACAAGCCACAGACTCCACTTCTTAGGGGTAGTGATATAATAATAATAATAATAATAATAATAATAATAATAATAATAATTTTATTTATATAGCGCTCTTTCTCCAATAGGACTCAAGGCGCTTAACAGATATATAGCATGATATAATACAGAAAATAATGAAGTACATTTTCATAAAATACAGAAGCACGAAGATACTAAAAGGGACACTATGGAAATGCTTGAGTAAACAGGAAAGTCTTGAGTCTACTTTTGAAGGATTCTATAGTTGGGGCCTCTCGCACTGTGCGGGGAAGTGAGTTCCATAGAGTCGGAGCCGCATGACTAAAAGCTCGACTCCCAGATGAATTACGGTAGATTCTAGGTACAGCTAAAAGTCCTTCATCTACAGATCGCAGTAATCGAGTGGGGCAGTATGGGGTCAGAAGCTGTTTCAGGTACCTTGGGCCTTGGTCATGTAATGCTTTGAAACTCAGTAAGCCAATCTTGAAGATGATTCGCCATCTTACAGGCAGCCAGTGAAGGGAGTAGAGGATGGGTGTTATGTGGCTAGAACGGGGCTGGTTGGTTAACAGCCTGGCAGCTGTGTTTTGCACCAGCTGTAAGCGTTGCAATTCTTTTGCTGGTAGACCAAGGTAGAGGGCATTACAGTAGTCTAATCGAGATGATACAAATGCATGTATGACTTTTGGCAGATCATCTGAGGGAATTAAGTGCTTGATTCTGGCTATGTTCCTCAGGTGAAAGAATGAGGATTTGATTGTGGCTGATATCTGATGTTTAAGTGTCAAGCCACCATCCAGGACAACGCCAAGATTCCGCACACGATCACTGGTCTGTAATTCTGAATCCCCGAGTGTAAGTCCAGTTGGTTGGCTATGCTGCAGTCCTGTCCTTTGATGTTGCGGTCGTATTATAAGGACCTCTGTTTTATCCGGGTTCAGTCGTAGCCAGCTGGCGCTCATCCACTCCTGTAGTTCAGCTAGACAGCCATTTAGGGTTGCTATTGGGTTATCAGTGCCCGGAGCAAAGGACAAGTACAATTGTGTATCATCTGCATAGCAGTGGTAGACCAGGCCATGGCTCCTGATTATTTCGCCCAATGGGAGCATGTATACTGCAAAAAGCATGGGGGATAGTATAGAACCTTGTGGGACACCACATGGCAATGGCACTGGTGGTGATGAGTATTATCCAGATGATACTCTCTGTGACCTGCCTGTGAGAAATGATTTGAACCAGCTTAGGACTGTGCCATCCAAACCACAGAAATGTATCAGTCGCTCAATTAGAAGCCCATGGTCCACGGTATCAAATGCTGCCGAGAGATCCAGAAGGATTAATATTGAACAGTCACCTCTGTCTTTTGCCATCAGAAGATCATTTAACACACACACCAGGGCTGTTTCAGTGCTATGTCTTCTCCTGAATCCTGATTGAAATGGATCATAAATATCATGGGTTGTCAGGCGGGTTTCCAGTTGATTTGCCACCACTTTCTCAATAACCTTTCCTAGGAAAGGAAGGTTTGATACCGGTCTGTAGTTGGTCATGCAGTCGGGATCTAAATTAGGTTTTTTAAGAAGCGGTCTAACAATTGCTTCCTTTAGGGGTCCAGGAAAAATGCCTGTCTGCAAAGAGCATTGAACAATTTTTGCAAAGACAGGACCAATTATATCCATACAACCTATTAGAAGCTTTGTTGAGGCTGGGTCCAGACCACAGGTGGTGGGATGCAAAATCCGAGCAATTTCAGCAGTGTCCTTTACATCCACTGGGTCAAAGCTGGTCCATGAAGGCAGGTAGCTTATATTGGCAGGCTTTGTAGTTTGGCACTCCTTTGATGGCACTGTGGAGATTCCAGCCCGGATGGTGGATATTTTATCTGCAAAGAAGTTTGCAAACTCGTTGCATCTTGCCTGGGAAAGGGTCTCATCAGTCTGCAGGCATGCTGGCTTGCAAAGCATCTCCACTGTGCGGAAAAGTTGAGCTGGCCTATTGTTTGCTGCTGTGATCTCATTTGACAGGAACTGTGATTTCTTACGAGTGATTGTCGATTGATATTCTTCGTTATGCTTTATTAGTTTTATTTTGTCATCCACTAGGTTAGTCTTCCTCCATCGTCTTTCCAGTCTACGCCCCCTTTTCTTGAGCTCACTAACACTGTTGTCGAACCATGGAGCTTGACGTTGTGGTTTGCGAGGTCTTATACGCACAGGGGCGATAATATCAATTGCAGCCATAACATCCCTATTATAATAACGGACTAGGGAACAGGGATCTTCACAGGCACCCAGTATAGCAGAGAGATCCAGATTTGCTGCAAGAGCCTGGGGAGTCATACCCCTCCTTGGACGATACCTGGTCAACTCCACGGGCAGAGATCTTATTTGAGGGGTTGCAACTGAGAACCAGAGGGAGTAGTGGTCTGACCAGATGACTGGGTTTATTTTTAGGTCAGTGACTTCTAATCCAATCTGAAAGACAAGATCAAGAGTATGACCACTTTTATGTGTGGCAGAGGGAATGACCTGTGTGAAGCCCAGACCATTCATTGTGCACAGGAGGTCTTGGCCAAGGCGTGAGAGCTCATCATCCACCCATGCATTGAAATCCCCGAGGATGAGCCATCTTTGATGTTCCAGAACCAGGCCAGCAACAGTGTCTGCAATTTCTTGTAGAAATATCTTTCCATCTCCAGGTGGACGGTAAATGAGAAGTACTCTGAAACTCTGTACTCTGATATAGGTGGACCCTGAGAGGCTGTGCTTGCTGCTGCTGCTGCTTATAAAAAGCTGACTGGAGAAGCCTGCTGGGTGTCTGGGAGCTGTCCAGTGCTGCACAGATATGTACAGTATCTGCTTGTGAATGAAAAGGAAGGTGTTAATTTCCAATGACACTACAGAGGCAGATTGCATGATAGAGACTGTTTTGTTTTTGGTATCACTTTAACCTTATGGTACCCATACACTTGTGCAATTGCTTTCGACGCGAGATCGGCCCCGATTTCCCTTGAAGCTCACCTTGAGACCAGTGGCGTGCGGTGAGGTCAGTGTCTGGTGAGGCACTGCAGCCATAATGTTCGCTAAGTCCTGCCGATGATGCAGAGCAGGGAGGGCAGGATGGGAGCAGTGGTGCGGAGCAGGAGGGGGCAGGATGGGAGCAGTGGTGCGGAGCAGGACGGGGTGGGATAGGGCAGTGGTGCGAAGCAGGAGGGCGCAGGAAGGGAGCAGTGGTGCGGGGCATGTTGGTAGCAATGATGCGGAGTGGGGGGGGGGGGGTGAGGTTGGGAGCAGTGGTGCGGAGCAGGAGGGGGCCGGATGGGAGTAGTGGTGTGGAGCAGGAGGGGGTAGGATGGGAGCAGTGGTGCGGAGCAGGAAGGGAGCAGTGATGCGGGGCAGGTTAGGAGCAATGGTGCGGATCACAGGGGGCAGGATAGGAGCAGCGGTGCGGATCACAGGGGGCAGGATGGGAGCAGCGGTGCGGATCACAGGGGGCAGGATGGTAGCAGCAGTGCGGATCACAGGGGGCAGGATGGGAGCAGTAGTGCGGAGCATGGGAGCAGTGGTGCGGGGCAGGTTGGGAGCAATGATGCAGAGTGGGGGGGTGAGGTTGGGAGCAGTGGTGCGGAGCAGGAGGGGGCCGGATGGGAGTAGTGGTGTGGAGCAGGAGGGGGTAGGATGGGAGCAGTGGTGCGGAGCAGGAAGGGAGCAGTGATGCGGGGCAGGTTAGGAGCAATGGTGCGGATCACAGGGGGCAGGATGGGAGCAGCGGTGCGGATCACAGGGGGCAGGATGGGAGCAGTAGTGCGGAGCATGGGAGCAGTGGTGCGGCGCATGGGGGGCAGATGGGAGCAGTCGTGCGGAGCAGGGGGGGGCAGGTTGGTAATGAAAGGTACTCGCTCGCTAAGTTAAACAACAATCTCACCTGCTCCCTGTAGCTCCCGGGTCCCGGCTGCTGTCGTTCCCTCCATGGACACTGCTCCCAGGGCCGGATTATAGGAAGGGCGACAGGGGCCCCCACACATTAAGGGCCCCCACACTCCGCTATTTAAACTGGAGTACTCCACAGCTGCATAGAGGGGAGTGGTGCTCTGCGCTACCCTACACATGGAGGGCGGGACTCCTGCTCCTGGCGCTGAGCGCAGCTAAACAGCCTTACAGTCACAATGGGGGAGTGACCGTCACTAGAAGAGTGGCATATCATCGCGGACACACTACTCCCGCCGCCATCGTGACTCCCTCCCTCCAGGAGGATGTGCCCCGCTGCCCGCAGATTATCAATGTCTGTCCACATGCTGGAAGCACCTGGCTGATCCAACCCTCTATGCTCTTGCCAATTGATGTAAGTGAGTCACCGCTCCACCTCTCAATCCGCAGTGGCCGCCCTGTCTCCCTTCTCACTGTGAGATGACGGACCCCATGCTGGCAGTGTTAGAGCTGTGTGCCCCTGCTGTGCGTATGTGCACAGGTGAGTTTGGGGGGGGGGGGGAGTGCTTTGTCTCTGTTGTACAGTATGTGCACAGGAGCTCCTGCTGTATGTGTGTGTGGGGGGTGATGTGTGCCCCAGCTGTGGGTGTGGATGGGGGTGATGTGTGTCCCTGCTGTGCGTGTGGATGGGGGGGCTGTGTGCCCCTGCTGTGGGTGTGGATGGGGGTGATGTGTGTCCCTGCTGTGCGTGTGGATGGGGGGTGATGTGTGCCCCAGCTGTGGGTGTGGATGGGGGTGATGTGTGTCCCTGCTGTGCGTGTGGATGGGGGGGCTGTGTGCCCCTGCTGTGGGTGTGGATGGGGGTGATGTGTGTCCCTGCTGTGTGTGTGGATGGGGGGGGCTGTGTGCCCCTGCTGTGGGTGTGGATGGGGGTGATGTGTGTACCTGCTGTGCGTGTGGATGGGGGTGATGTGTGTCCCTGCTGTGGGTGTGGATGGGGGGGCTGTGTGCCCCTGCTGTGGGTGTGGATGGGGGGGCTGTGTGTCCCTGCTGTGTGTGTGGATGGGGGGGCTGTGTGCCCCTGCTGTGGGTGTGGATGGGGGTGATGTGTGTCCCTGCTGTGTGTGTGGATGGGGGGGCTGTGTGCCCCTGCTGTGGGTGTGGATGGGGGTGATGTGTGTCCCTGCTGTTCGTGTGGATGGGGGTGATGTGTGTCCCTGCAGTGGGTGTGGATGGGGGGGCTGTGTGCCCCTGCTGTGCATGTGGATGGGGGTGATGTGTGTCCCTGCTGTGGGTGTGGATGGGGGGGCTGTGTGCCCCTGCTGTGGGTGTGGATGGGGGTGATGTGTGTCCCTGCTGTGGGTGTGGATGGGGGGGCTGTGTGCCCCTGCTGTGGGTGTGGACAGGGGGGGGGGGCTGTGTGCCCCTGCAGTGGGTGTAGATGCATGTGTGTGTATGGTGGGTAGACTGTGTGCCCCTGCTGTGTGAGTGATTTGTGATGGCCTCCACATGCCCCTGGGCCCCCACATACCCGACTGCTGTCCATAGCGCCCAGCCACCGCCGCCGATCTGTGTCTCCCCTCCCGCAGGCACCAGGTCGGAATGAGCCCCCCTCCCGCAGGCACCAGGTCGGAATGAGCCCCCCCCCCCGCAGGCACGAGGTCGGAATGAGCCCCCCTCCCGCAGGCACCAGGTCGGAATGAGCCCCCCTCCCGCAGGCACCAGGTCGGTATGAGGATGACAGCTGCTGCGTTGATGGGACTGAGAAGCGGGACACGGCGGGAGCTCTGCTCACACTTGCTCCGGCTATCTGTCTTAGCGCCGCGGCTCCTGTGTGACAGCCTCACACAGGAGCCGCATCGCTAAGACAGATAGCCGGAGCAAGTGTGAGCAGAGCTCCCGCTGTGTCCCGCTTCTCAGTCCCATCAACGCAGCAGCTGTCATCCTCATACCGACCTGGTGCCTGCGGGGGGACGACGATACTGATCGGCGGCAAACGTGAGTGGGGGGGATGGAGTGACCTGATCCCACTGGCTGCAGGATCAGTAGGAGACACACGGGGAAAGGGGGGGGGGGGAAACTAGACGCTACCGACACAGATGAGATGACACAGATTCTGGAGTCACTGTCGGAGACCGTTTCCGAAGCCCTGCCCACTGCCCAATCACATTGACAGGGGTGTGCTTTCATATGAGCTGAAAGCACACCCCTGTCAAAGCGGCACTGCTATTAGGTGCCGCTTCTGCTGCTTTTCTGAATGGGCTTTCACTGTCCAACGCTTGGCCCCGCCCCCCTCTTCCGGTCCTTTTACATAGACTGCGGGAGGCACCTACAGCGGTGCCTCCAAAGCACATATAATACTGTTTCATAGATGGTAACAATAATTACAATAATATAAAGAGTAATCCAGATACTTATGACACAGAACAAGTGTCATACGTATCTTCTTTGTATTACTTTACACATTACTGACAGGGGAGGCACTGCCTCCCCTGCCTCCCCTGACTGCACGTCCCTGCTTGAGACTAATCTCATCGAAAGTGCATTTTTAATGCATTTGATGCACATACAATCCTGAGATTTATCTCATGCTCCTTACGACCGCAAATTGGGTGGTATCGGATGATCGAATTCGAGTGCATCTCATGCTGACCAAAAGCACACCAGATTTATCTGCCAGATTAAGAAAAATTTAAATAGTGGGCTGGCCTATATGGGGGATATATAAACAAGCAGCCATTTTATTGTCTGTGCACTTCTGTTTGCTCTGTGACTAGAGAAGTTTGGTTTATACCTACTGCTAGTTCCACATTGCTAGCTACCGTGCACTGCTTTGTTCTGCCTGGCATTACAAAGTGTTTCTATACTGCTGTGTGTGTGTGTGTGTAGAGATGGATTCTTCTCGCTGTCAGGCTCTCATGTGCTACTCTGTGCTGAAGGTGAGGGCAGACAGGGAGAGGGCCCAGCAAAGGCGGAGGGTGAGATCTTGCTGGACCAAGGAGTGGGTGCTTAAGCAGCCTACTTGCTCCTACATGCCCCTCCTGGATGAGATCAGGGAGAACAACCCGGATGACTACCGCAACTTCCTGCGCATGAATGATGTCACCTTCCAGGAGTTGCTTCGTCTGGTGACCCCCCTCATACAGAAAAGGGATACCATAGGGCGGGTCCCTGCTGAGGAGAGGCTTGTGGCTACCCTGCGGTTCCTTGTAACTGGCCAGTCATTTGAGGACCTGAAGTATGGGACCCGTCAGGGCCGATGCTAGGGTGTTCGGCGCCCCCCTGCAAACTATAAATTTGCGCCCCCCCATATTCCTTTGACATGCGCCGGGAAAAGGGGTGTGGTCTCACAAGTAAGAGGCATGGCCACACAATAGTACCCCCATTTAAAATTACGCCACAATGTAGCACAATCTTATTCATCTTATACGTAATGCCCCACCCGTAGTAGTAGCGTCCTTATATGTAATTCACCCCAGTAGTAGCATCCTTATACATAATGCCCCCCAGTAGTAGTAGCCTCCTTATACATAATGCCCCCCAGTAGTAGTAGCATCCTTATACATAATGCCCCCCAGTAGTAGTAGCATCCTTATACATAATGCACCCACAGTAGTAGTAGCGTCCTTATATGTAGTGCACGCCCAGTAGTAGACGCATCCTTATACGTAATGCTCCCCCAGTAGTAGTAGCGTCATTATACGTAGTGCACCCCCAGTAGTAGAAGCGTCCTTGTACGTAATTCCCCCCTAGTAGTAGTAGCGTCCTTATACGTAATGCCCCCCCCCACAGTAGTAGTAATGCCCCCCCCTGTAGTAGTAGCGGCCTTATACATAATGCCCCCCCAGTAGTAGCATCCTTATACGTAATGCCCCTCCAGTAGTAATAGCATTGTTATACGTAATGTCCCCCCGGTAGTAGTAGCGTCCTTATACATAATGCCCCAAGTAGTAGTAGCATCCTTATACGTAATGCCCCCCCAGTAGTAGTATCGTCCATATACATAATGCCCCCCCAGCAGTAGTAGTGTCCTTATACGTAGTGCACCCCCAGTAGTAGAAGCGTCCTTATACGTAATTCCCCCCTAGTAGTAGTATTGTCCTTATACGTAATGCCCCCCCAGTAGTAGTAGCGTCCTTATACATAATGCCCCCCTAGTAGTAGTAGCGTCACTACATGTAATGCCCCCCCAGTAGTAGCGTCGTTATACGTTCCCCCCCCCAGTAGTAGCGTCCATAAAGTGCGCGTACACAGACATACCTCACACACACACAATTCATACATATATACACACACATACATGCCCACCATATACACACACACACACACACACACACCATATACACACACACATACACACCCACCACTTACCTAAGCCAATCTCCCTCTGTACTGCAGCCTGGTCCGTGTAGCTCCGCCCCCTTATGTCCCAATTACCCCCACCCCTTCTGTCCCATTTAGCTCCACCCCCTTCTGTCCCGTACACAGCCGCTGTCACACAGGTGAGGGGAGGGGAGGGAGGAGGCTTTCCATGCTGCAGGCGCCGCTGCCAGTGCCTGTCATACAGTGACAGACACAGCAGCAGCAGCAGGGGGGACAGGACGGCACAGCAAGGAAAGGATGCAGAGCAGGGGGAGCGCCTCTCCGTCCCAGCGCCTCCCTGCACTGCATCCCTTCGCTGAGCGGGTAGCGCCGGGCCTGGGACCCGTATCTCTGCGCAGGCTTTGGGACACATCATACCTGAAACCTGCAAGGCTATCATCAAAGTGCTTCAGTATAAGTACTGCAAGGTAAGAAAATGACACCACACATTGCTTGTCGTATAACAAAATATTTTATTTTGCAAACTGAATTTGCGTAGAAAAAATATATGCTTTTTATTTCAAGACATAATTGTATATGCAGCCAACATGGCTGAACTTTTTCAAACAGTATATAGGTTTCATTATGTATCATGCATTATGCATTCGGACATGATAACAAAATGTTATATATAGCAACAAATGTGCTGTATTTTGATACTACACCGTTGACTGGCACCGCAGGGAGAGGCACAATGCACACATCCAACTTGGGGTAGGAAGATGGGTCCCCGGTTCCATCAACCTGCACCAAGTTGCATGTGTGCATTGTGCCCCTGCCTGTGGTGCCACTCAACACCGTAGTATCACAATGCACCACATCTGTTGCTATATATATCAAGGTCAGCATTCCCATTTGAGAAACGTATAAAAATGCCTATAACTTTATTTTAAATATGCAGCCAACATGGCTGAACTTTTTCAAACAGTATACATTTTTCATGATGAAGCACATGAAATAGCTTTGAAAAAATATGTTCTTTTTATTTCAAGACATATGTGGCCGACATGGCTAGATGTCAGCAAATAGTATAAAGTTTTCATGATGCACCACATGTGCATCATTCATTACATGTATTAAATGGAAAAAAAATGCTATATATATTGCAACAGATGTGGTGCATTTTGATACTACAACGTTGAGTGGCACCGCAGGCAGGGGCACAATGCACACGTGTAACTTGGGGTAGGAAGATGGGTCCCTGGTTCCATCAACCTGCACCAAGTTGCATGTGTGCATTGTGCCCCTGCCTGCGGTGCCACTCAACATTGTATTATCAAAATGCAGCACATATGTTGCAATATATAAGTGCTGTATGATATATAGTGATGTGCACCGGACATTTTTAAGGTTTTGTGTTTTGGTTTTGGATTCGGTTCCGCGGCCGTGTTTTGGATTCAGACGCGTTTTGGCAAAACCTCCCTGAAAAATTTTTGTCGGATTCGGGTGCGTTTTGGATTCGGGTGTTTTTTTTACAAAAAACCCTCAAAAACAGCTTAAATCATAGAATTTGGGGGTCATTTTGATCCCATAGTATTGTTAACCTCAATAACCATAATTCCTATTCATTTCCAGTCTATTCTGAACACCTCACAATATTATTTTTAGTCCTAAAATTTGCACCGAGGTCGCTGGATGACTAAGCTAAGCGACCCAAGTGGCCGACACAAACACCTGGCCCATCTAGGAGTGGCACTGCAGTGTCAGACAGGATGGCAGATTTAAAAAATAGTCCCCAAACAGCACATGATGCAAAGAAAAAAAAGAGGTGCAAAGAGGTAGCTGTGTGACTAAGCTAAGCGACCCAAGTGGCCGACACAAACACCTGGCCCATCTAGGAGTGACACTGCAGTGTCAGACAGGATGGTAGATTTAAAAAATAGTCCCCAAACAGCACATGATGCAAAGAAAAAAAGAGGTGCAATGAGGTAGCTGTGTGACTAAGCTAAGCAACCCAAGTGGCCGACACAAACACCAGGCCCATCTAGGAGTGGCACTGCAGTGTCAGACAGGATGGCACTTCAAAAAATAGTCCCCAAACAGCACATGATGCAAAGATAAATTAAAGAAAAAAAGAGGTGCAAGATGGAATTGTCCCTAAGCCCTCCCACCCACCCTTATTTTGTATAAACAGGACATGCACACTTTAACAAACCCATCATTTCAGCGACAGGGTCTGCCACACGACTGTGACTGAAATGACTGGTTGGTTTGGGCCCCCACCAAAAAAGAAGCAATCATCTGTCCTTGCACAAACTGGCTCTACAGAGGCAAGATGTCCACCTCCTCCTCATCGTCCGATTCCTCACCCCTTTCACTGTGTACATCCCCCTCCTCACAGACGATTAATTCGTCCCCACTGGAATCCACCATCTCAGGTCCCTGTATACTTTCTGGAGGCAATTGCTGGTGAATGTCTCCACGGAGGAATTGATTATAATTCATTTTGATGAACATCATCTTCTCCACATTTTCTGGAAGTAACCTGGTACGCCGATTGCTGACAAGGTGAGCGGCTGCACTAAACACTGTTTCGGAGTACACACTGGAGGGGGGGCAACTTAGGTTAAATAAAGCCAGTTTGTGCAAGGGCCTCCAAATTGCCTCTTTTTCCTGCCAGTATACGTACGGACTGTCTGACGTGCCTACTTGGATGCGGTCACTCATATAATCCTCCACCATTCTTTCAAAGGTGACAGAATCATATGCAGTGACAGTAGACGACATGTCAGTAATCATTGGCAGGTCCTTCAGTCCGGACCAGATGTCAGACCTCGCTCCAGACTGCCCTGCATCACCGCCAGCAGGTGGGCTCGGAATTCTTAGCCTTTTCCTCGCAGCCCCAGTTGCGGGAGAATGTGAAGGAGGAGCTGTTGACGGATCACGTTCCGCTTGACTTGACAATTTTCTCACCCGCAGGTCTTTGAACCTCTGCAGACTTGTGTCTGCCGGAAAAAGAGATCCAACGTATGTTTTAAATCTAGGATCGAGCACTGTGGCCAAAATGTAGTGCTCTGATTTCAACAGATTGACCACCCGTGAATCCTGGTTAAGCGAATTAAGGGTTCCATCCACAAGTCCCACATGCCTAGCGGAATCGCTCTGTTTTAGCTCCTCCTTCAATCTCTCCAGCTTCTTCTGCAAAAGCCTGATGAGGGGAATGACCTGACTCAGGCTGGCAGTGTCTGAACTGACTTCACGTGTGGCAAGTTCAAAGGGATGCAGAACCTTGCACAACGTTGAAATCATTCTCCACTGCGCTTGAGTCAGGTGCATTCCCCCTCCTTTGCCTATATCGTAGGTAGCTGTATAGGCTTGAATGGCCTTTTGCTACTCCTCCATCCTCTGAAGCATATAGAGGGTTGAATTCCACCTCGTTACCACCTCTTGCTTCAGATGATGGCGGGACAGGTTCAGGAGTGTTTGCTGGTGCTCCAGTCTTCGGCACGCGGAGGCTGAATGCCAAACGTGGCCTGCAATTCTTCGGGCCACCGACAGCATCTCTTGCACGCCCCTGTCGTTTTTTAAATAATTCTGCACCACCTAATTCAATGTATGTACAAAACATGGGACGTGCTGGAATTTGCCCACATGTAATGCATGCACAATATTGGTGGCGTTGTCCGATGTCAGAAATCCCCAGGAGACCAATTGGGGTAAGCCATTCTGCGATGATGTTCCTCAGTTTCCGTAAGAGGTTGTCAGCTGTGTGACTCTTATGGAAAGCGGTGATACAAAGCGTAGCCTGCCTAGGAATAAGTTGGCGTTTGCGAGATGCTGCTACTGGTGCCGCCGCTGCTGTTCTTGCTGCGGGAGGCAATACATCTACCCAGTGGGCTGTCACGGTCATATAGTCCTTAGTCTGCCCTGCTCCACCTGTCCACATGTCCGTGGTTAAGTGGACATTGGGTACAACTGCATTTTTTAGGACACTGGTGACTCTTTTTCTGAGGTCTGTGTACATTCTCGGTATCGCCTGCCTAGAGAAATGGAACCTAGATGGTATTTGGTACCTGGAACACAGTACCTCAAGCAATTCTCTAGTTTCCTGTGAATTAACGGTGGATACCGGAAACACATTTAACACCACCCAGGCTGCCAAGGCCTGAGTTATCCGCTTTGCAACAGGATGACTGCTGTGATATTTCATCTTCCTCGCAAAGGACTGTTGGAAAGTCAATTGCTTACTGGAAGTAGTACAAGTGGTCTTCCGGCTTCCCCTCTGGGATAACGATCGGCTCCCAGCAGCAACAACAGCAGCGCCAGCAGCAGTTGGCGTTACACTCAAGGATGCATCGGAGGAATCCCAGGCAGGAGAGGACTCGTCAGACTTGCCAGTGACATGGCCTGCAGGACTATTGGCTTTCCTGTCTAAGGAGGAAATTGACACTGAGGGAGTTGGTGGTGTGGTTTGCAGGAGCTTGGTTACAAGAGGAAGGGATTTAGTTGGCAGTGGACTGCTTCCGCTGTCACCCAAAGTTTTTGAACTTGTCAATGACTTCTGATGAATGCGCTCCAGGTGACGTATAAGTGAGGATGTTCCTAGGTGGTTAACATCCTTACCCCTACTTATTACAGCTTGACAAAGGCAACACACGGCTTGACAACAGTTGTCCGCATTTCTGTTGAAATAATTCCACACCGAAGAGGTGATTTTTTTTGGTAATTTGAGCAGGCATGTCAATGGCCATATCCGTCCCATGGACAACAGGTGTCTCCCCGGGTGCCTGACTTAAACAAACCACCTCACCATCAGAATCCTCCTTGTCAATTTCCTCCTCAGCGCCAGCAACACCCATATCCTCATCCTGGTGTACTTCAACAGTGACATCTTCAATTTGACTATCAGGAACTGGACTGCGGGTGCTCCTTCCAGCACTTGCAGGGGGCGTGCAAATGGTGGAAGGCGCCACCTCTTCCCGTCCAGTGTTTGGAAGGTCAGGCATCGCAACCGACACAATTGGACTCTCCTTGGGGATTTGTGATTTAGAAGAATGCACAGTTCTTTGCTGTGCTTTTGCCAGCTTAAGTCTTTTAATTTTTCTAGCGAGAGGATGAGTGCTTCCATCCTCATGTGAATCTGAACCACTAGCCATGAACATAGGCCAGGGTCTCAGCCGTTCCTTGCCACTCCGTGTCGTAAATGGCATATTGGCAAGTTTACGCTTCTACTCAGACGGTTTTAATTTAGAATTTTGGGTCATTTTACTGAACTTTTGTTTTTTGGATTTTACATGCTCTCTACTATGACATTGGGCATCGGCCTTGGCAGACGACGTTGATGGCATTTCATCGTCTCGGCCATGACTAGTGGCAGCAGCTTCAGCACGAGGTGGAAGTGGATCTTGATCTTTCCCTATTTTACCCTCCACATTTTTGTTCTCCATTTTTTAATGTGTGGAATTATATGCCAGTAATATATCAATAACAATGGCCTACTGTACCGTACTGCTATATATTATATACTGGTGGTCAGCAAAATTATGCACTGTCCTCCTACAACTGCGCACAACAACTAAAATGCACCACAGGTATGGATGGATAGTATACTTGACGACACAGAGGTAGGTAGAGCAGTGGACTACTGTACCATACTGCTATATATTATATACTGGTGGTCAGCAAAATTATGCACTGTCCTCCTACTATATATACTGCGCAAAACTTAAATGCACCACAGGTATGGATGGATAGTATACTTGACGACACAGAGGTAGGTAGAGCAGTGGACTACTGTACCGTACTGCTATATATTATATACTGGTGGTCAGCAAAATTATGCACTGTCATCCTACTATATATACTGTGCAAAACTTAAATGCACCACAGGTATGGATGGATAGTATACTTGACGACACAGAGGTAGGTAGAGCAGTGGACTACTGTACCGTACTGATATTATACTGGTGGTCACTGGTCAGCAAAATTCTGCACTGTCCTCCTACTATATACTACAATGCAGCACAGATATGGAGCGTTTTTTCAGGCAGAGAACGTAGATATTTTCAGCACACTGAGCACAGATATTTGCAAGCACACTGAGCACAGATATTTGCAGCACACTGAGCACAGATATTTGCAGCACACTGAACACAACTGAGAGAACGCTGCACACGTCCTCTCCCTATCATCTCCAATGCACGAGTGAAAATGGCGGCAACGCGCGGCTCCTTATATAGAATACGAATCTCGCGAGAATCCGACAGCGGGATGATGACGTTCGGGTGCGCTTGGGTTAACCGAGCAAGGCAGGAAGATTTGAGTCCGCTTCGGAACCGTGTAAAATGGGTGAAGTTCGGGGGGGTTCGGATTCCGAGGAACCGAACCCACTCATCACTAATGATATACTGTGCAGTATGATATACATTGTTTTTTGAGTGGCAGCACTTTCAGGGGCATAATGCACACATGCAGGTAGGCTCGGCTTCAGGCTCCCCGGCACCATCAAACGGACCCAAGCTGCATGTGTGCATTGGCCACCTGAAAGCGGCGCCACTAAAACGCTGTATATCATAGTGCAACAGATCTATCACAGTATATACCAGGGCAGCAGGAATGTTATA
The DNA here is from genome assembly GCF_028390025.1 of Pseudophryne corroboree. Classification (NCBI taxonomy): domain Eukaryota; kingdom Metazoa; phylum Chordata; class Amphibia; order Anura; family Myobatrachidae; genus Pseudophryne; species Pseudophryne corroboree. The sequence goes on along the minus strand of NC_086446.1, from coordinate 209,130,921 downwards.
TATACCAACATATGTGGTGCATTCTGATACTAGGTGTTGAGTGGCACCGCAGCCAGGGGCTCAATGCACTCATGCAGCTAGGGGCAGGAAGATGGGCTCCTGGTACCATCAACCTGTCCCTAGCAGCATGTGTGCATTGTCCACCTGAAAACGTTGACACTCACCGCAGTTTCAGACTGCACCACATCTGTTGGTATGTATAACAAGGGCACCAGTAATTAAGAATCACCCTACATTTGAAAGAGACCTGTCTCCTCCTCTTCGTCCACTTGTCCCCCCTGTGACATCAAGGAGGTCATAATTGCGGAGGAGACGGTGGATGTGTGGCTGGCTTGGGAAGGGTAGCTGGTTTGAGGAGGAGATTGGAAAGCGGGGGAAGGGTGCGTGGATGGGGTTGGGGGTTGACGAAAACGGGAAGGGTGGATGGTTTGATGAGGAGGGGTTTGAGGAGGATTGAAAGTGGAGGAAGGGTAGCTGGATTGGGTCTGCGGTTGTGGATAACTGGAATGATAGCTGGGATGGGGAATAGTAGATGTAGGGTAGGTGGGTGGTGGTGAACAAAACAACAATGGGAGATGAGGAGCAGGTGCTTTAGGTTCTGGGCCATGGACGCTCCACTCTGGTGTCAGATGCCCTGATAGTGTTTGGTACAACACCTGCAACACCAGGCACTGGCACTCTACCTGCTGCTGTGCAGAAACCTTACGCATAGTTTTGCTGACATACGAAGCAAAGTCATCAAACTCATCAGGTTTACGTAGCAGCTGTGAACGGGCCTCCGCTAGGAGAGGGTCCTCTACAAATTTTGTTATCCGTGGCTTCCTCTTCCCAGTAGGTCGCGGCGGAGAGGTAGGTTCCTCAGGGGAGGTGTTGATGAGGGCAGGGGTACGGCTGAGGTCTTCTTCAGGTGTCTGTAGGGTAAAGAGAAACATATTTAGTGGATTGTCTAACTAATTTTTTTTCTTTTACAGTTCCCTACAAGCGTGGCAGAATGGCAAGCTATTGCAGAGGACTTTGAGAGGCGCTGGAATTACCCAAACTGTGGTGGTGCAATAGACGGGAAACAGGTGCGCATCACCAAACCCACCAACAGCGGGTCAGACTACTACAATTACAAGGGCTACTTTAGTATTGTTCTCATGGCGGTGGTCAATGCAAACTACGAGTTTATTTTCCTGGATGTTGGGAAAAATGGTCGTTGCTCGGGTGGTGACTCTTTGAAAAACACCCGCTTCTATGAAAGGTTCACCACCAACTCCATTCATTTGCCGCCTGTGGAACAAACAAAGAATGGCCTGGGATTTTTGTTCATGGCAGATGAGGCCTTCGCACTGCACAAACACATAATGAAGCCCTACCCGCAAAGAGTTCTGAAACACGATAGGCGCATTTTCAACTACCGCCTTTCTAGGGCCCGCAGGGTTGTTGAGAATGCATTTGGCATTCTCAGCAACCGGTTCAGGATCTTCCACAAACCCATTAACATGAGGTTGGACAAAATTGACTGTGTAGTAACAGCATGTTGTATACTACACAACATGCTCCGTCGCAAGGCCACGAGGCAAATGCCTTTGCTCCCAGCCGGACCGGAATATCCCAACCAGCCTGTGGGGACAGTGCGAATTTCCTCCTTGGGACCACCTGCAGCAACTATACATGGCACTGCAAGGGCAAAAGAACTCAGGGAAAAATATAATGCCTTCTTCAATGGGGACGGAGCAGTGTCATGGCAGGAGGAATGTATTAGGTAAAGCAATTTAAAAGGCAACTTACCCCTTCGGCCTCCTCCACGTCCAGACTTCCCTCCTCGAACTCAGCCATCACCACCATGGACTCCTTGGCAGACCTTTTCTCCAGGAGGAAGTTGAGCTATTTAAAGTACCCCAGCTGCGGCACATACACCTTATCTGCACCGGCCCCTAACCTCTTGGACTCCTCCACCTTGCAATTTTCTTTCACAAATACTGTCCGTAGATTGGCAATCTTCTTTCGGACCCAGGCCACTGAGGCAGCAGAGTAGGTGGGCTTGGAGTACTCCACCATCCGTGTATAAGCAGCCTCCCTCTTCTGCTTGTTGCTGTAGTCCGGTGAGGACGTCAGCCACAGACACTCCTCCTCACAGTACAGGCTGATGAAAGAAAAGAGGCCAGAAAGAAAGTCACGGTTCTCATAGGACATATGCAGAATGCAAAAAAAGGTAAATTATAACTTAAGAAAACCCCAAATCCAAAATCTCACAAATTTGAATATTACATAAAATCACTAAAAAAGGATTTTAAATACAGAAATGTTGGCCCTCTGAAAGTATAATCATGTACATATATTCAGTACTTGGTTTGGTCCCCTTTTGCATGAATTACTGCCTCAGTGTGGCGTGGCATGGATTCTATCAGCCTGTGGCACTGCTGAGGTGTTATGGAAGACCAGGATGCTTCAACAGCGGCCTTCAGCTCTTCTGCATTGTTCATTCTCATGTCTCTCATCTTTCACTTGACAATGCCCCATATATTCTCTATGGGGTTTAGGTCAGGCAAGTTTGCTGGCCAATCCAGCACAGTAATCCCACAGTCATTGAACCAGGTTTTGGTACTTTTGGCAGTGTGGGCAGCTGCCAAGTCCTGCTTGATAATGAAGTCAGCATCTCCATAAAGCTTGTCTGCTGAAGGAAGGATGAAGTGTTCTGTATTGTTCTGGTAGATGGCTGCATTGATTTAATAAAGCATAGTGGACTAACACCAGCAGATGACATGGCTCCCCAAATCAACATAGACTGTGTAAACTTCACACTGGACTTCAAGCATCTTGGATTGTGTGCCTATTCATTCTTCCTCCATACTCTGGGACCTTGGTTTCCAAATGAGATGAAAAATTTGCTCTCATCAGAAAAGAGGACTTTGGTCCACTGAGCAACAGACCAGTTATTTTTTTCTTGTCAGGAAAAGGCCTTTCAAAAGTGTGGGGAGCTTCACAAGGAGTGGACTGAGGCTGGAGTTAGTGCATCAAGAGCCACCACACACAAACAGATCCTGGACATGGGCTTCAAATGTTGAATTCCTCTTGTCAAGCCGCTCCTGAACAACAAACAACGTCAGAAGCATCTTACCTGGGCTAAAGAAAAAAAAGAATCTATGGGACATTGCCAAGAGAAAGATGAGAGACATAAGACCGAACAATGCAGAAGAGCTGAAGGCCGCTATTGAAGCATCCTGGTCTCCCATAACACCTCACCTGGTTTGGGGTTTTCTTAAACTGTAAGCCACAATCATCAAAATTATAACAAATAAAGGCTTGAAATATCTCACTTTGCATGTAATGAGTCTATATAATATATTAATTTCACCTTTTAAGTTGAATTACTGAAATAAATGAACTATTGCACAATATTCTAATTTTCTGAGTTTCACCTTTATATCTAGGGGCTGCTTTACACCGCCCCATCCCCCCATGTCCATAGGCCCCCAAAATGAAATAACTGCCCCCATTGGCAATAAAACCCCCGGTGGTTATAAATCCTTATTATAGGACCCCCCCCCCCCCCCACACACCCAGTAGTAGAAAAAACCCAAACATGTCTTATAAACCACCCCTCCCATTAAAAAAAAATACACACATGAGGAAGTGGGTCTTTGTCACACATGAGGAGTCAGATGCACACATGGGGAGGTTGGTCATTGTCCCACATAGGGAGTCAGAGGCACATATAGAGATGTGGGACATTGTCACACATGGGGAGCTAGATGCACACATGGAGGTGTAAGAGACACACTAGGGGAGGAGTGAGCATATTTGTGCAAAAAAGGTGGTCTGCAGACTGAAGCCTCCATCCTATGAGAGGAGGCCCCAGGATAGAAGCTATCACTGAACACTGACTCAGTGTGACTCAGTGTCTAGCAGAGATGATGATTCCTAACTGTTACAGGCAGAAATATGCATGTAAATATGCAGTCAGGACAGGATGGCTCATCATCGGCAGCTCACATGATGGGTTCTATTACCCTGCTGCAACCCGCGTAGCTCCGCCCCCGTGGTGACTTCCAAAGTTACCATTAGTAAGTGATTAATACTACTTTAACCATATTGTTGCTGTTTGAGTTGATGTTAAGTAAATGACTGTATTGAAGTCAGATTTAGAAAAGCATTTGATTATTTTAAGGACCACGCCCGTATACAGGTTGAGAGACCACATTCTCTCCGCCTGGGTCAAATGAATCAACCAAGAAACATGTCAATGCAATGATTTTTATAACATCCAGTTACGCCCCATTCTTATAACCCTCCCATATGATTTCATGCATCTTGAATACAGTGTTATGCTCATATTAGGACAATTGGCAAAAACAACCAAGAGATATTTAGCAAACACATCCTTGTGATGATGCTGACTCTTGCTTTTCAACTATGTGTCCATATTAGGAATTAAACTGGACTCCATGAGCTTTTCGGATGTCTGTATGTGGCTCTTCAGCTGACTAATTTGTTATTGTACTGGAAAGTAGGCTAAAGGTAGTTTAGACTGTATAAAGTTCACATGAATATACTTTCCTATTTAAGCTAGAAACAAAATGGAGTCTGTTATGCTTTTAGACTATAATGGTGAATATGAGGTCACCTTTGATATTGTGATTATTATGTGTATGCATAATATACGTACTATCCCGTAGTACATATATATAGCTGTTAGGCCTTTAGAATGCTGCCTCTGTCACAGTATTTGACATAAGAGAACTATTTCTTCAAGGATTATATGTCCTGCTTCTGCACTGCATCCAAATGTCCCGGCAGCCCACTCTGGAACTACAGTGATCAAACTGTAACTAAACTACAGCTGCTGGGAGCTGTAGTTTATTTTCAGTTTCTTCATTAGTGCAGTGTGGTGTTGGCATTGTTAAAAGTGGCTCCTAGCTACCCAGTTTTCAGACTTAACAGTGGGCCCCTGGAATTTGCTGGGCCTTAAGCGACTGCTTTGGTCGCACAGCGGTAAATACGCTACTTGTTGATGGTAACGTTGTAACTTAAATTGAGGTAAAAATCACTTAGACTAGAAAAATTCTAATAGTATAGTCTTATATTGTGATAAGTATAGTGTAATAATTATTGTTGCTTGGTTCTATTCATAATGTCCAATAATTTGATGCAGATATCTATACACACATACATATTTACAGTGCAATGCTGGGGGTTTAACCTCAATTGGTGTATTTTTGCGAGTTTAAATTAGTGGGATATTAATATGTACTGTATATAAAGGTAAATCCTATTAACATGTATAGACTGGCAGATATATAATATTAGTGTAAAGTAAATTATTTGTTTGCCTATATGAATCAGTAGAAATATGAGACTAAAACTTTCATATATTATTGTAATGAAAACAAATTCTCATAGCCTGTATAATTAGGCAAATATATGAAAGTCAGAACTTTGTGTATTGCCCCACAATAAAAAGGGGGAGGGAAAATGTATGGTTTCTAAATCACATACAAAATAATAGCAATCATCCTATATAATAACATGTGCTAGGTCTACCGCTATAAGCTATGTCATTTCAATTTTGAGATGTCATGAAGTTAGTTTATTGCAACATTCTCTAAAGATTGGCTGTGTGTCATTTCTGAAAATAGTTTAAATTTATGCTCACTTGTTCCCAACTTGGTAAAAGGCAATATTCAGCATTTAATGGTTTAAATGCCATTTACATTGTCACTATGTGATTTGTATTTTACTGTGCACACAATGTAGTACAAATATATTAATACCTGTCCCTTGTTGACTACAGTCAACATTTTATAAAAACTGAACAATGAAAACTTTGATTGCTGTACATCCATAAATAAGGTAGAGTGCAATCCACATATAACTGATTTGTAATAAGAGAAGAGCCACTATAATCAGAAATTCAATTAATGAATGTCAGAAAAATGTATCTCATATTAAATGACTCTGTGTAACGGGACTCTTTTTTAACAGTTTCACACGGTTATATTTGTTTCATCTTTGCCAAAAGATACCAAAAATCTATATATACAAAAGGCAAAAAAGGAGATTGATTAATCATGAAATCTCTTAAACCACAAGGCCCACAATCTTCAAACTTGTCAGGTAGCTTATCCTTAGGTCCCAGGTGCTTGCTGAGAACCGGTTTTACAAATGTCACTGTCCATCCTCGGAAATCGCCCAAAATGTATGTATGTATGTATGTATGTATGTATGTATGTATGTATATTTTTATATGTATGTTCCTGCATAACTCCGGAATGCCTGCAGCAATTTACACCAAACTTGGTACACATATGGCTTACAATCTGGGTAGCACCCCTAGGGGGACAGCAGCACATAGTATATCAGGAGACAGTATAACTCCGGAATGCCTGGACCAATTTACACCAAAGTTGCTACAAACATGACTTACAGTCTGGGAACACTGGACAGGTAAGACACCCCTAGCACCCCTAGGGGTGAGGCAGCAGCACAGAGTATTTAAGCAGACAGCATAACTCTGGAATGCCTGGTGCAATTTATTCCAAACTTGGTACACATATGACTTACAATCTGTGAACAAACACTGTGGGGTAACACACCCCTAGCACCCCTGGGGGTGAGCCAGCAGCACAGACTATATCAGGACATGCATAATATGTCAATAACGACAGGGCTGCATGTAACAGAGGCAGTGACATGATGTGAGAAAGGGAATGGAAGTAGCAGGAAGCCACACGCTGAGAGTTATATAGTGGGAGGAGCAGGGTCGTGAGAAGCACAGAGTATATTAGAAGATACATGATATGTCAGACAGGACAGGGCTGCATGTGAGAGGGGCAGTGACATGATGTGAGGATGGGAATGGAGGTAGCATGAACCCGCACACTGAGAGTTATATAGTGGAAGTAGCAGTGTCCCCCAGCAGCACAGAGTATATTAGGAGGTGCATAATGTGCTGCGCTATATAAGAAACTGTAAATAGATCAATCATTTCACTGGGGCACTGACATGATGTGGGGAGGAGAATGGAGGCAGCAAGAAGCCACAGACTGAGAGTTGCCTAGTGGGAAGAGCAAAAAGGGGTCTGGCCACTATATAAAGTGGGTCAGGAAGGCAAGATATGCCTATATACTAGATCTCCAATCAAAATAAATTAGTGAACAACTATAATTCTAATTTACCATCCTCATCTCGTAGTGAAGCACGGGTACTCAACTAGTGTATATATATATATATATATATTTATGTATATATATATATATATATGTATATATGTGAACAAAGGATGAGGTAGAAAAGGCGACCATTGGTGTCAATAAGACGCAGAGGATGGGCAGTTGCAATAAGAATTAAAAATGTATTTAAACTGTGGTGTACTAAAACAAAGATAGAGTAAAAAAGTGGAATTTTATACAGTAAAAATAATATAATATAATAAGCACAGGGGGGTAAATAAAAATGCTTAAAAACTTTACAATTGACATAAAAATTGGTACATGGGACATTAAAATACACAGGATTAAGAGAGTCAAAAAAGGAGATATAAAATGCAAAAAGTTGAAAAAAGGGAGTATAATAGCTTAACTTAATAGTTGAGGTATAGATCAAAGCACCACCAACGCGTTTCGTCCTGTCTGGACTTCATCATATATACAGTACCAGTCAAAAGTTTGGACACACCTTCTCATTCAATGGTTTTTATTTATTTTGATTATTTTCTATATTGTAGATTAACACTGAAGACCTCAAAACTATGAAAGAACACATATGGAATTATGTTGTAAACAAAATAAAGTATAAAACAATTCAAAACATGTTTTCTATTTTAGATTCCTCAAAGTAGCCCCCTTTTACTTTGATGACAGCTTTGCACACTCTTGGCATTCTCTCAATCAGTTTCATGAGGTAGTCTCGTGGAATGGTTTTGAATTAACAGGTGTGCCTTGTCAAGAGTCAATCTGTGGAATTACTTGCCTTCTTAATGTGTTTGAGACAATCAGTTGTGTTGTGCAGGGGTAGGGTTAGTACACAGTGGACACCCATATTTGACTACTGTTGCAATCCATATTATGGCACGACCCACTCAACTCAACAATGAGAAATGACACGGGACAACAAAGAAAATAGAGAACCCCTGCGCCCTATGCGGCAACAGTCAAGGTGGACTCAGGATGTCACACAACACCCCTAAAGAAAGATATGCAAATTTTCTTGTTGCAATGAGAAACGACAGTCCATCATTACTTTAAGGCATGAAGGTCAGTTGATACGGAAAATTTCAAGAACTTTGAAAGTATCCTCAAGCACAGTTGCAAAAGCCATCAAACACTATGATGAAACTGGCTCTCATGAGGACCGCCCCAGGAAAGGAAGACCAAGAGTTACCTCTGCTGCAGAGGATAAGTTCATTAGAGTTACCAGCCTCAGAAACTGCTACTTAACAGCACCTCAGATTAAAGCCCCATACTTTCTTCACAGAGTTCAAGTAGCAGACAATTCACAACATCAACTGTTCAGAGGAGACTGCGTGAATCAGGCCTTCAAGGTCAAATTGCTGTGAAGAAGCCACTACTGAGGATGAACAAGAAGAATAAGAGAATTGTTTGGGCTAAGAAACACAAGTAATGGACAATAGAACAGTGGAAATCTGTACTTTGGTCTGATGAGTCCAAATTTGAGATTTTTGTTAGAACTGCCATGTCTTTGTGAGACGCAGAGAAGGTGAGTAGACGGTTTCTGCATGTGTGGTTTCCACTGTGAAGCATGCAGGAGGAGGTGTGATGGTGTGGGGATGGTTTTCTGGTGACACTGTTGGTGATTTATTCAAAATTCAAGGAACACTTAACTAGCATGGCTACTACAGCATTCTGCAGTGCCATGCCATCCCATCCAGTTTGCGCTTACTGAGACCATCATTTGCTTTTCAACAAGACAATGACTCCAAACACACCTCCAGGCTATGTTAGGTCTACTTGACCAAGAAGGAAAGTGATGGAGTGCTGCGTCAGATGACCTGCCCTCCACAATCACCCGACCTAAACCCAATTGAGATGGTTTGGGATGAGTTGGTCCGCAGAGTGAAGGAAAAGCAGCCAGCAAGTGCTCAGCACTTCTGGGAACTCCTTCAAGACTGTTGGAAAACCATTCCAGGAGACTACCTCATGAAGCTGATTGAGAGAATGCCAAGAGTGTGCAAAGCTGTCATCAAAGCAAAACGGGGCTACTTTGAGGAATCTAAAACATAAAACATATTTTGATTTGCTTACCACTTTTTTGTTTACAACATAATTCCATGTGTTCTTTCATAGGTTTGATGTCTTCAGTATTAATCTACAATATAGAAAATAATTAAAATAAATAAAAACCATTGAATGAGAAGGTGTGTCCAAACTTTTGACTGGTACTGTATATCTGTACACAAAGATGTAGCCAGGCTGATTGTTGCAGCGATGTGTATGCATGTGTGCCTGGCCATGCTTATTCATACCCATGATCCAGCAATGCAATGCATATGGGTTGTGGGTGCGAATACATGCGCACACACACACACACACACACACACCGGCATGTGCACGCATCGCGGCAACGCAGTCACGGGTGCAATAACGAGCAGCCACAACGAGTGTGACTACATAATAAGATAGATTTTATGGATGACTCTATTCTAGTTAAGAATTATAAATTTGAGACCTCAATTTAAAAAAAAAAATAATGGATAAAAAACAGTGCTATTTTCTGACAGTTTCCACCCAAAACTCCTTAAGAGACTATCTTTTTCTCAACTGGTCCGAGTGGTCAGAAATACACCTGACAAGTCTTCTCTAATGGGTGCCCTATGGAAAATGGGTGAAGATTTTGTATAGTGGGTACAATAGAGAAGAAATTGATGAGGCATTCCAGTGATGTCTAGCTATCACGGCGCCGCGGTCTTCATACTTACCTCTCCGGGCGCGCTGGGTCTCTGTGCGGCCATCCTCGCTGGCGGGTCCACGGCGTCCGGTGCTCCGTCTAGCAGGCCTCCGCGTCCGACGTCCTCGGGAGCTGCGGGTGACGTCATCGGCCCGTCCTCCAATCAGGCCCTGGTGGGAAGTTTAAATTCAGACGCCGGGCAGTGCTCCGGCGCCTGAGTATCATCGTTCAACTGTACCTGTGATCTCCAGTGCTCCGTGCCTCCAGCACATCCGTGCCTCCAAGCACTTCCGTGCCTCCAAGCACCTCCGTGCCTCCAGCACCTCCGTGCCTCCAAGCACCTCCGTGCCTCCAAGCACTTCCGTGCCTCCAAGCACCTCCGTGCCTCCAAGCACTTCCGTGCCTCCAGCACATCCGTGCCTCCAAGCACCTCCGTGCCTCCAGCACATCCGTGCCTCCAAGCACCTCCGTGCCTCCAAGCACTTCCGTGCCTCCAGCACCTCCGTGCCTCCAAGCACCTCCGTGCCTCCAAGCACCTCTGTGCCTCCATGCACCTCTGTGCCTCCATGCATCTCCGTGCCTCCAACACCTCCGTGCCTCCAAGCACCTCCGTGCCTCCAGCACCTCCGTGCCTCCAAGCACCTCCGTGCCTCCAGCACCTTCGTACCTCCATGCCTCCAAGCACCTCCGTGCCTCCCAGCACCTTCGTGATTTACCAGCACCTGTCAAGTTCTCTCTTTCAGGAGACCTTCAGCGTCCGCACGTGCCTCCTGTCCGCCGATCAGATCCTGCATGAGGAAGACTTACATCTGGCCATCTCTGCTGCGGCCCAGTTGCGGTTCCACTTCCCGGTCATCGGAAGAAACCCCGAGTCCACAACCTCCTCAAACCAGGTCAGTGATAGTATACTCAGGCCCCATGGACCCGGGGAATCGGAACACGGACTCAAGTGCCATCCAGGACCTGGCTTCCCGTGTACAAAGTCAGGAAGTGGCACAAGGTCAGGTGATGCAGTACCTCCAGGAGTTGTCCGGACGTCTGGATCAGATTCAGGCGTCTCTAGCCTCAGTAATTCCGGCACCAGTTCCGGTAGCTGCACCACTTGCCACCTCCAGCAATGTCCAACCATCGGCCGGTTCCACTCCGCGCCTTCAGCTGCCTACGCCATCCCGTTACAATGGGAATCCTAAGAATTGTCGTGGTTTCTTAAACCAATGCGAGGTACATTTCGAGCTACTAGCTCACAACTTTCCTACAGACCGGACAAGGTAGCATATATTATTTATCTGCTGGAAGGATCTGCCTTGGACTGGGTGTCTCCATTATGGGAACGTTCTGATTCACTGGTTTCAAATTACTCCGAATTCATCACGTCTTTTCGACGAATTTTTGACGAGCCCGGCAGGATGACCTCGGCCTCTTCTGACTTACTCCGCATCCGTCAAGGCTCCCGATCCGTGGGTCAGTATGTGGTTAATTTCCAAACCATTGCCTCTGAACTTCGTTGGAATAATGAGGCTCTGAGAGCTGCTTTCTGGAACGGTCTTTCTGATCGCCTGAAGGACGAGTTGGTCACTCGAGAGCTTCCGGGTTCTTTAGAGGAATTGATCTCCCTCTGTGTCAAGGTAGATCTCCGGATGCAGGAACGTGGAGGAGAACGTAGTCGATCGGATCGTTCTAGGTTCCGGCTTCCTCCTGCAAGGCAAGCGGTGGGTCCAAGTCCAGACGAACCCATGCAGATTAACCGATCCCGATTGTCCCCGGAGGAGCGGCAACGTCGTCATGAGGGTAAGCTCTGCCTGTACTGCGGAGCTGCGGGTCACTTCATCAAGTCCTGCAAATCCCGTCCGGGAAACGAGAAGGCCTAGCTTGTTCCGGAGTAGTCAAGTTGGGGGTTACGACCAAATCTTCTCCCACTTCGGACTGTTTGCTTCCTGTAACGTTAATCACCAAGGCCACTTCCAAGTCTTTTGAAGCCCTGTTGGACTCTGGAGCTGCGGGGAATTTCGTTTCTTCCCTCTGTGTTCAAAGCCTGAATTTGGAAGTACGGTCCATCGAACGGCCTATTTCCTTGACAGCCATCAATGGTACTAGGATATCCAAGGGTATCATAACAGAACGCACGGTTCCAGTTAAACTACAGGTCGGGGCTCTACATCAAGAATACTTGGAGTTCCTGGTGATCCCGGAAATGCATCACGATCTGGTTCTCGGAATACCTTGGCTCAAAAGTCACAATCCCCATATCGATTGGAAGACCGCACAGATTCGGTCTTGGGGTTCTTTTTGTCACGTTAACTGTCTCACCCCTGTTTGTCCGCTTCGTGTTTCTTCTAAGGCGGAGGAGGAACCTATTCCAGTGGCATACCAAGAATTTAGAGATGTGTTTTCGGAACAAGCAGCCGACCAGTTACCACCCCATAGAGCTTGGGACTGCCCCATTGACCTTATCCCTGGAAAAATGCCACCTTGGGGTCGCATTTATCCTCTGTCTCTCCCAGAGACACAGGCTATGTCTGACTATATCAAAACCAATCTTCACAAGGGATTCATCCGCCCCTCTACTTCCCCGGCTGGAGCGGGCTTTTTCTTCGTGAAAAAAAAGGACGGAGGGTTAAGACCATGTATCGACTACCGCGGCTTAAATGATATTACCATCAAAAATAAATACCCCTTGCCTCTAATCACAGAGTTATTTGATAGAGTTCGTGGTGCCCATGTTTTTTCCAAGCTCGATTTGAGGGGGGTCTATAACCTTATACGCATCAGAGAGGGAGATGAATGGAAGACCGCCTTCAATACCCGGGATGGGCATTATGAGTACCTGGTGATGCCGTTCGGTCTTAGCAATGCTCCTGCTGTCTTCCAGGGATTCGTCAACGAAATATTCCGAGACATGTTATACCTAAGTGTCGTGGTGTATTTGGATGACATCCTGATTTTTTCAAAAGACCTTGCTGAACACAGATTACAAGTCAAAGAGGTACTCCGCCGTCTACGTGAGAATCATCTCTATGCCAAGATGTCCAAGTGTACCTTTGAAGTAACATCAATATCGTTCCTCGGTTATATTATCTCGGGGAAGGAGCTTCGCATGGATCCGGAGAAACTCTCTGCCATTCGGGACTGGGCACAGCCACTCTCCTTGAAAGCAATACAAAGGTTCCTGGGTTTTGCGAACTATTATAGAAAGTTCATTAGAGGTTTCTCCACCATTGTTGCACCCATTACTGCCCTAACGAGAAAGGGTTCCAACCCGGGGTTGTGGTCTCCCGAAGCCATAAAGGCCTTTTCCCACTTGAAATCAGCTTTTATGTCCGCTCCAGTACTCCAACAACCAAATTTCGAGGAACCTTTCTTCCTAGAAGTCGACGCATCCTCGGTCAGAGTTGGGGCCGTTCTCTCTCAGTATGCCTCAGATAAGAAATTACATCCATGCGGCTTTCACTCTCGTAAATTCTCTCCAGCTGAACGGAATTACACTATTGGAGACCAGGAACTCTTGGCGATTAAATCTGCCTTGGAAGAGTGGAGATATCTCTTAGAGGGGGCCAAACATGTGACTACCATTTACACTGATCACAAAAATTTGTTGTATATCAAAACCGCACAGTGTTGGAATCCTCGCCAAGCTAGATGGGCACTCTTCTTCACTCGATTTTCTTTCATTATCAAATACCGAGCCGGGACTTTCAATACCAAAGCGGATGCACTGTCCCGTTCACAAACTCCCACAGATGATGAGGATTCCTTTGAACGGAGTTTAATTTTAAATCCAATTTCTGTCTCTGCTGCCTCGACTACTCCAGGTCCTCTTCCTGGAAGAATGTCCGTACCGGTCAAATTCCGGTTGAGGATACTTCAGTGGGCCCATATCTCCAAATTATCCGGTCATCCCGGCGCCCAGAAGATGTACAAGTTTCTGCAAAGATCTTACTGGTGGGACTCCATGAGGAAGGATGTACAGGATTACGTTAATTCCTGTCCCCAGTGTACACAGCATAAATCTCCCCGTTTACCTCCTGCTGGGTTGCTTCGTCCTCTGTCCATTCCTATGAAACCCTGGACTCATATTTCCATGGACTTCATCACTGACTTGCCCCATTCCAAGGGTTGCAACACCGTTTGGGTAATCATCGACCGTTTTTCAAAGATGGCACACTTCGTTCCTTTGACTGGTCTACCAACAGCCCCGAAACTAGCTCTACTGTTCATCCAAGAACATTTTCGGTTGCATGGGTTGCCACAGGAAATAGTCTCTGATCGTGGGGTACAGTTCACTGCAAGGTTTTGGAAAGCCCTCTGTTCGACTCTGCAGATTAAACTTAAGATTTCCTCCGCTTATCATCCCCAAACGAATGGACAAACGGAACGAGTAAATCAAGATCTAGAGACTTTCCTCCGTCTTTATCTCCCCCCTTCACAGGACAACTGGGTGGAGTTGTTACCTTGGGCAGAGTTTGCCCATAATCATTTGTTTCATTCTTCCACTGGTGAATCTCCATTTTTCATCAACTATGGGTTCCATCCAAGTGTTCCAGAATTACTAAGCCTTCCGATGGAAGAGGTTCCAGCCATAACGTCCACTCTACTACACTTCAGACAAATTTGGAGTAAGGTTCATGCTAATCTTAAGAAGGTTTCAGTCCGGTACTAGTTCTTTGCGGATAAGAAACGGCGAGCCGCTCCACAATACAAGGTTGGCGACAGGGTATGGCTGTCCACACGTAATCTCCGGTTGAAGGTGCCCACCATGAAGTTTGCTCCAAGATTCATCGGTCCTTACCCTGTGCTAAAAGTCCTGAATCCTGTGGTCTGCAAGCTGGGTTTACCTTCACACCTACGTATACCGAACGCCTTCCATGTTTCTCTTCTTCGTCCTCTCGTCCTTAATCATTTCCATTCAAAGACCTCTAGCCCCACCTCAGTGGAGACTGAAACAGGAACAGACTTCGAGATCAAAAATATTCTAGACTCGCGTTATCTTCACAAGAATCTGCAATATCTGGTGGAATGGAAAGGATATGGTCCTGAGGAGAGAAGTTGGATAAAGGCTTCTGAGTTTTAGGCTCCTCGACTTGTCTGGATCTTCCATGCTAGACATCCTACGAAGCCGGGAAAGTGTCCAGGGGCCACTCCTAGAGGAGGGGGTACTGTCACGGCACCTCTGTCTTCATACTTACCTCTCCGGGTGCGCTGGGTCTCCGTGCGTCCCCGGCGTCCGGCGCTCCGTCTAGCAGGCCTCCACGTCCGACGTCCTCGGGAGCTGCGGGTGACGTCATCGGCCCGTCCTCCAATCAGGCCCTGGCGGGAAGTTTAAATTCAGACGCCGGGCAGTGCTCCGGCGCCTGAGTATCATCGTTCAACTGTACCTGTGATCTCCAGTGCTCCGTGCCTCCAGCACATCCGTGCCTCCAAGCACTTCCGTGCCTCCAAGCACCTCCGTGCCTCCAGCACCTCCGTGCCTCCAAGCACTTCCGTGCCTCCAGCACATCCGTGCCTCCAAGCACCTCCGTGCCTCCAGCACCTCCGTGCCTCCAGCACATCCATGCCTCCAAGCACCTCCGTGCCCCCAAGCACCTCCGTGCCTCCAAGCACCTCCGTGCCTCCAAGCACTTCCGTGCCTCCAGCACCTCCGTGCCTCCAAGCACCTCTGTGCCTCCAACACCTCCGTGCCTCCAAGCACCTCCGTGCCTCCAGCACCTCCGTGCCTCCAAGCACCTCCGTGCCTCCAAGCACCTCCGTGCCTCCAGCACCTTCGTACCTCCGTGCCTCCAAGCACCTCCGTGCCTCCCAGCACCTACGTGATTTACCAGCACCTGTCAAGTTCTCTCTTTCAGGAGACCTTCAGCGTCCGCACGTGCCTCCTGTCCGCCGATCAGATCCTGCATGAGGAAGACTTACATCCTGCCATCTCTGCTGCGGCCCAGTTGCGGTTCCACTTCCCGGTCATCGGAAAAAACCCCGAGTCCACAACCTCCTCAAACCAGGTCAGTGATACTAGCACTGGACAGGGACACTCTTTTGAATGTGGACTGTAACATGGCACCTCTAGACCATTTGGTGTTTCCCAGCACATACTGTATTCTATTTCTTCTCA
Source organism: Pseudophryne corroboree (assembly GCF_028390025.1). Classification (NCBI taxonomy): domain Eukaryota; kingdom Metazoa; phylum Chordata; class Amphibia; order Anura; family Myobatrachidae; genus Pseudophryne; species Pseudophryne corroboree. Next base: position 209,114,933 of record NC_086446.1, on the reverse strand, counting down.
CTGGCTCAAGGACTCTATCCACCAACATTTGCATATTTTGGAGTCTGATTAGACTATTGGTGCTGTTTGTGGGAATAAGCCACTTTTTGCATATAAACGCAGCAGGAACTTGAAGGATGTGATTACATCATCTGACATCTGTCCAAGAGACAAATTGGCTTTCATTGAAGAATGGGGCGGATTGCTGTAGTGGCTGTGCCAATTTTCAGCACATGATTGTGGGCCATTCCTTTTCACATCTGAAAACTGGCATGATACATGTCCTTAGACATCATATGACATGTGAGAGCAAGTTCATTGTGTACCTTATCCTTTGCCCATGCCAACTAATATACATCGGCAAAACAATCACAAGGTTAAAAGAGCGTATAGCTATGCATCATTCCTCGATCAAGCAATGCTTAAAATTGAACAGCGCACATCACCAGTGGTTAGGCAGTTTGAGTCAAACCATGGAAAAGTGGTGGAGATCTTCACAGGAGACTGTTACAGTGAGAATCTGAATTTATTTATAACTTGTAACACTGTTTATAACACTGTTTCACCTCATGGATCTGAATGAGGTACTGAATTTAAACAGCTTTTTATAAAACCATCTTTATATAATCTCTCAATCATATTCTTTTTTGAGACATCTGATTGCTGCTTATTTGTGTTTTAGATTAATGTGTGCAGATTACCTGGTCCTGAGTTCATATAATGTAGATCTTTGTCATTTTCTTTCTCAGGATTGCTTCATTTTCTTTATTTTTGCACGTTATTTGTTGTACGGGGCGCTTGTCAGGTGGATGTGTGTCCACATGATCTGTGTTCACACATAATATAAGCAGCAGTTTTGGGTGTAATTTGTGCATCATTAATAATAATAGGTTATTAGTAGGCTGCATTGTTTGCTGTCTATCACCAAGGTAACCACTTTACTCTGTTTCTGATTGGTCATGAGCATGGGTCGGCTATTCCCCACAGAAATAACATCATTCTGTGGTGTAAGCTTGGACCTGATATGCGTTCCACCGCGGACCAGATGCGTTCCATTGTGGGCACTTCTGAGTTTGATCCATGGACGTGACCGGCAACAGGTTTTTTAACAGGTGAGTTCCGTTTTACACAGGTTTGGGTGCACATGATGATGATGGTGGGTGTCCTACCACATTTATAGCAGCTATGTATGTTAGTTGGGCAGTTGCCCTTGAGGAAGGTGGAGGTCCACCAAAATGGTCGTCGGGCTGAGGGGGCTCTGGCTCTCTGAATACCATCCAGGAAGACATGTTAAATATCATGCCAAATATATGTTAATACTGTGTGCAGTATTGCTAATGTTTATATATATATATATATATATAATATAAACAATAGGCTACAATTCACAGCACTAGAGATTACACACTATTTTTTATACACTATTGTTTGTATAAAATTTTTGTGGTTACACCTTTTCTTGCACCCCTATGTCCATATGTAAATTAAATGTAAAGGAATTCCCCAGGTGTTTATTAACTGATATGACAGACCTAAAGCCATGATAGAAGTATACTGTGTATTTAAAATCCAAAAAATGCCTGAGAGCAGGGCCAGCTCTACCATTAGGCAGGTTTAGGCGGCTGCCTAGGGGCGCCGGCAACTGGAGGGCACCACTGAATTCATCTAGCAAAAAACTGAAGGATGTCTCTTTATGCAGGTTAGTAATGAACTTACAGATGGGGGGATGGAAACAAAATAAAATGTAATTGTATGTATATACATACATGTGTATATATATGTATGTATATACATACAGTTATAGGGATGTAGTTTGGCTGACAGATGTTGGCATTTGGAATATGCTAAAATCCCTACACCGACACTGGAATCCTGAATGTTAGTATGCCGGGGAGGGTTAGGGTAAGGTTCATTAATTTCATTCAAAATGTCAGTATTATGGTGGTTGGGATGGTGCTATCAGTATTCTGAAAGCGGCAACCTGTACCCAACCCCAATTAAATATCTCCACTAGACCCCATATACAGTATTTTACAGTATATAAAGAATTGACAGCACTCAAGGACTTTTAAAGTGAAAGTATATTGTGAACAAAGTCGCTTACAACATAATTTATCACTTTTAAAAGTCCTTGAGTGTTGTCCCTTTTCTCTGTATATGTATCATGATGAAATTCATTGGAGGTGGTGGTGGCTTTGCTGGTTATGGGGTGCTAGACTGAAGCTTTGCCTAGGGTGCAGAGAGACCTTGCACCGGCCCTGCCTGAGAGCAATGCTCATATTTCTTAAAGTCAGTGTACGAACTGACCAAAAGTGAATGGCCGTGTAGGGGCTGGTCAGCTTAACAAACTACTGCAATATATTGAAACTAACATTCCCTGAATTCAGATGAATTACAGTTTGAAGTGTTAATATTAGGTGAGTGCTGAAATTGTATGATAAGTAAAATATATATACAGTGGGGATTGAAAGTTTGGGCACCCCAGGCAAAAATTCATTTTAATGTGCAAAAAGAAGCCAAGGAAAGATGGAAAAATCTCCAAAAGGCATCAAATTACAGATTAGACATTCTCATAACATGTCAAAAAAAAGTTTGATTTCATTTCCATCATTTACACTTTCAAAAGAACAGAAAACAAAAAATGGCGTCTGCAAAAGTTTGGGCACCCTGCAGAGTTAATACCTTGTACTGCCCCCTTTGGACAGCTGAGACCTGGCAGTGTCATGGATTGTTCTCAATCATCGTCTGGAATGACCAGGTGATGTCAATCTCAAAGGTTTTAAAAGCCCAGACTCATCTGACCTTGCTCCAACAATCAGCACCATGGGTTCCTCTAAGCAGTTGTGTAGAACACTGAATCTGAGAATAGTTGATGCTCACAAAGCAGGAGAAGGCTATAAGAAGACAGCAAAGCATTATCAGATGCCCATATCCTCTGTTCGGAATGTAATTTAATAATGGCAGTCATCAGTAACAGTGGAAGTTAAAGCAAGATCTGGAAGACCAAGAAAAATATCAGACAGAACAGCTCGCAGGATTGTGAGAAAAGCAAGTCAAAGTCCACGTTTGACTGCACGATCCCTCCAGGAAGATCTGGCAGACACTGGAGTTGTGGTACACTATTCCACTATAAAGAGATACTTGTACAAATACGGTCTTCATGGAAGAGTCATCAGAAGAAAACCTCTTCTACGTCCTCACCACAAAAATCAGCGTTTGAAGTTTGCAAATGAACATATAGACAAGCCTGATGCATTTTGGAATAAAGTTCTGTGGACCGATGAGGTTAAAATCGAACTTTTTGGCCGGAATGAGCAAAGGTATGTTTGGAGAAGGAAGGGCACAGAATTTAATGAAAAGAACCTCTGTCCAACTGTTAAGCATGGCGGTGGATCAATCATGCTTTGGGGTTGTATTGCAGCCAGTGGCACAGGGAACATTTCACGAGTGGAAGGAAAAATGGATTCAATAAGATTCCAGCAAATTTTGGACGCTAACTTGATGCCATCTGTGAAAAAGCTGAAGTTAAAGAGAGGCTGGCTTCTACAAATGGATAATGATCCTAAACACACCTCAAAATCCACGATGGATTACATCAAGAGGCGTAAACTGAGGGTTTTGCCATGGCCTTCACAATCACCTGACCTCAACATAATTGAAAATCTATGGCTAGACCTTAAAAGAGCAGTGCGTCACAGACAGCCCAGGAATCTCAAAGAACTGGAAGACTTTTGCAAGGAAGAATGGGCGAAGATACCTCAAACAAGAATTGAAAGACTCTTGGCTGGCTACAAAAAGCGAATACAAGCTGTGATACTTGCCAAAGGGGGCAGTACAAGGTATTAACTATGCAGGGTGCCCAAACTTTTGCAGATGCCATTTTTTGTTTTCTGTTCTTTTGAAAGTGTAAATGATGGAAATAAAATAAAACTTTTTTTGACATGTTATAAGAATGTCTAATCTGTAATTTGATGCCTTTTGGAGATTTTTCCATCTTTCCTTGGCTTCTTTTTGCACATTAAAATGAATTTTTGCCTGGGGTGCCCAAACTTTCAATCCCCACTATATACATATATATATATATATATATATATATATATAGACAGAGAGAGAGTCAGGAAGAAGCAAACAGCGGCACTCAGGAGACTCATTCAAAATAGATCAAGTGCAAAAATGTTTTAATCCATGATGGAATCGGGTGACCAACGTTTCGGGGCCGTGGCGCCCCTTTGACAAAGAATGACAATTCTGTGCATCATGATCAAATAAGCATTGTGCAGAATAGCCGACGTTTCAACGCCTCACAGGCGTTTTTCTCAAGGTGCCAAGTGCTTAAAAGTGTAAACGAAACACAAAACAAAAGAATCAACTGCATCGAGTGCACTTACCTAAATAGGTGACCCGTGTAAGATCCTACACCTCCCGCTTCCGGACGCCAGCGGTGAGCAGAGCGCGCGCACTGGGACTGTAACACAGTCGCCTGTCGATGACTTCACCACGTTGCCAGACAACCAGAAGCAGCGATCTCTCTACCCGCGGCTCACAGAAGCTGAATGGAGGGAGAAAGAAAAATACATAGTATAAGTGATTGTGAATAGAACTATCACCAGCATAAGTGTAGGTATCCATATGAAAAAAGATTGAAAAGGTTAAAAACATTAAAGTGCGCTGAGAGGCTGTCAATATAAGTTGTGCATCATACGGAACAGCAGTTATATAGGGATAATTAGCATGGACTAGAGAGTGTAAGCCATTCCGGCAAGTACAAATTAATATTAAAGGGAAATAGAATCTATTCCATAATAATCTCCAATCGCTATAATGCTAAAGTATAGAGAAATGATCACATACAGCAAAAGCACTGTACCTAATATAAAAAAAAGGATATAGATTCAGCAGAACAAAATCCCATATGCTCATAAGCTCGTGCTTAGACTTATACTCATACTGCATGACCTGTATCTTTGGATGCTTCACCCTGGATATGCATGTATGCAGTCTTTGACTTTGTGGACATTAAATACATTTCTATGTTAAGTCCTGGAGTGCCGTGTCCCTTCTGAGCTTCAATCTGTTCTGAACCCACCATGTATATATATATATATATATATATATATATATATATATATATAATATTTCTCTTTAAAAACAAGGATTAAAGGAGAATGCGCTCATAGTGCAGATCAATTTTTATTTTTAAAACAATATCTCAGGTCAGGTCAAAGCAACGTTAGTAGGACTGGTACCCTGAAAACCCACACTGTGGGCTGGTTACCACATGGTGTAATACACTCCAAACGGCAAATGCTGCATACCACTGTCCACTGCCCAGGACCTTACATCGCACCGCCGGCTGTGGACCAGCCTTGACCCATCAGGACACTGCGCCGGGGAATCAAGTCAGAGTAAAATTACCAAATACAGCACTGCTAAATGTTAGTAGTACAAGCATCTTATTTACACAATATTAACATTAAAAAATACACATTTACACATACAATCATGGAATGTATAATATAAAAAAATAATAATAAAAATACATAATATAAAAAGCACACGCACAACAAGCAGCAGCGTAAAGGGGTGAATAATATAAGATATTTAGTACTTATACTGTATATGAACTTCATATTAGAACATTCTTCCAAATTAGGACATAATTTGAAACATTGGGGGTCATTCCGAGTTGTTTGCTCGCAAGCTGCTTTTAGCAGCTTTGCACACGCTAAGCCGCCGCCTACTGGGAGTGAATCTTAGCATAGTAAAATTGCGAACGAAAGATTCGCAATATTGCGAAAAGACTTCTCTGTGCAGTTTCTGAGTAGCTCGAGACTTACTCTGCCAGTGCGATCAGTTCAGTGCTTGTCGTTCCTGGTTTGACGTCACAAACACCCAGCGTTCGCCCAGACACTTTTCCGTTTCTCCAGCCACTCCCGCGTTTTTCCCAGAAACGGTAGCGTTTTTTCACACACTCCCATAAAACGGCCAATTTCCGCCCAGAAACACCCACTTCCTGTCAATCACATTACGATCACCAGAACGAAGAAAAAACCTCGTAATGCCGTGAGTAAAATACCTAACTGCATAGCAAATTTACTTGGCGCAGTCGCACTGCGGACATTGCGCATGCGCATTAGCGACTAATCGCTCCGTTGCGAGAGAAAAATAACGAGCGAACAACTCGGAATGACCCCCATTGCTAGATCATTATTTATATTAAATTATCTTCACTTATTGAACTGACAATTTCAGCAGACAGCTGGTCATTAACTTCAACTTGTCTTAGACATTTCTAATAATATACAACAAACACATACTGTACAGTAGTTGCTATTTTATTATCAATCTAAGAAAATGCATCTCAGACAGGGTTAGGATTTCAGCCAAAGTGATGGTACAAACAACCATTAATGGGACAAAACGTATGTAAGCTTCCAGTGAGTATTATTTAAAGGGAAACAAACAGAATAAATTTAAAAAGACACAAACAAGAAAAAAATTCACAAAACGTAAAAAAAGTTTTATGCGCAGACTCAATATCTAATTCATCTCTCCCTAATAAACGGAGTAATCTCGTAGTTTTTATTAAGGTCTCTGGGAATTAGTGTATCTAGGGATAGAATCAAAAAGGTCTCCCTTTTGAGTAATTCTTCCCTGTTACCTCGATATGTTATTAAAAGCGACATGTTCAATTCCTAAAAACTTCAAACCACTTTGGTCAGCATTATGATGGTCAACAAAATGGGATACTATGATTCTGAACCCAATTATTTATATTTCGAGTATGTTCCAAGATTCTAATTTTTAGTACCCTCTTGGTCTTTCCCACATATTTTAATCCACAAGGACAGGTGATAATGTATATACAAAAAGTATTGCAATTAATAAAGGACTTGACGCTGTTCATTGCTACCTGAAAAGGTTTTTACACCCTTTTCTGCCAGGATAGTTGAAAAATCTTTTTATAGTACCCAGAAACTGATACTTCTTCTCAGGCTGATCTTGGCCAATTTGCTATTAGACAACATAGGGGGTCATTCCGAGTTGTTCGCTTGCAAGCTGCTTTTAGCAGCTTTGCACACGCTAAGCCGCCGCCTACTGGGAGTGAATCTTAGCTTATCAAAATTGCGAACGAAAGATTATCAGAATTGCGAATAGACACTTCTTAGCAGTTTCTGAGTAGCTCCAGACTTACTCGGCATCTGCGATCAGTTCAGTCAGTTTCGTTCCTGGTTTGACGTCACAAACACACCCAGTGTTCACCCAGACACTCCTCCGTTTCTCCAGCCACTCCTGTGTTTTTCCCAGAAACGGTAGCGTTTTTTCGCACACACCCATAAAACCCATAAAACGGCCAGTATCCGCCCAGAAACACCCACTTCCTGTCAATCACATTACGATCACCAGAACGAAGAAAAAACCTCATAATGCCGTGAGTAAAATACCTAACTGCATAGCAAATTTACTTGGCGCAGTCGCACTGCGGACATTGCGCATGCGCATTAGCGACTAATCTCTCCGTTGTGAGAAAAAAATAACGAGCGAACAACTCGGAATGACCCCCCATAGATTTTACATTGATGAAAGACCCCATATATCACTGTGACTTTCTGTTGGACAGTCAGTAAAGCCTCGTAAAATGACTACTTGCAAATAAAAATTCAGATACTCAGGTACAGAAGAAAATTGCTTAGGTAAGGAACCCTCTGTAGACCAGCAGTGGTAGCCCAGTATCTGTGTGACCGTTCCGTGAGAGAATGAACCAACACCGATCCTCAATTCATTTGGCATACTCAACCGGCAAAACCGACAAACCTGTCGCGGCACACTTCTTGCAACTTCAACATCAACTTTCAACTTTAAGATGCATGATGATTGACTGGGTTCCACCATTACCCCGGTGTGGCAATAGGGGCAAGCTCCTATTAAAGAGAGAAGCCTACTGGATCCACTTTCTCGGGACAGTGTCCCCTAAAGGACTCAATGAATAGAATCCACTCCATATGTTCATATACATCTACATCCATTTTCAATACATTTTTACTCTATTTTTTCTATTTTTTTCATTATCCTGACAGTGCTGGGGTGTTCTGGTACTGTTGAGCCTGCTGCCCATGGCTACATGGCACCTCTTGACCCACAGGCTTTAATATTTAGTATTTAATATTACATTTTTTGTCTTATGATAAGTGAATCTTTGTGTTTATATACCTTTGAACATGAGGACTCATCTGTGTGTAGTTTATATGTACTCACTTGACTAAGGATTTCTTTTCTGCATTGGTGCTCTTGGAATGTTTTTCGAATTAAGGAGCTATAAATACCGTGGGAAGCCTATATAACTACCGATATATCCATTGCATTTTTCATCCCGTAATTATACACTTATTTTTAGTTGTACGATATACGGTATTACTATTTTTGATGACTTGATGGCAGCTATGCATGTCAGTGTATATATTCACTAACTTTTCTGGGTAAGGTGTTATCTTGACAGCGCCAGCCCTGACATGTTGTAATGATGTAATTCTGCAATATTACCCACTGCTACACCTATCCCCTGTCTCCTGCGCCAGAGCAGGCATTGCGTCCTAGTGATACATGCCGGGCTGGTTGCTAAGAGACGCGGGATGACACGTGCTATGTCAGATGCCGCTCGACCGGAAGTGCGCTTTCTGAGACAGGAAGCGCGATGCGTTCCACGACAGTGGCGTGCGTTCCACCGCCAGGAACTGCTTCTATTTATCTTCTGTATGGTTATTTCATTATTGCCTTTTTCATTTCTTTTTGCTGCTTGTAGCTATTAACCTATACACACTGGTCTTGGCTTTTTGGTGGACATCACACTAGTATTTTGCTGCAAATAATAGATACGAGCTCCCTATTGGCTAGGAATTAATTGGTGGGCTGTCCCTTAGGGTATTTATGGCTCCACAGGCAGGATGTGTGCAGGGGAGATGGCAGCCTAAAATTTTGGTCTTGACAAAGGTTCCATAGAGGACCGAAACGTTGACCCTGACCTTGTAAACTATGTGAGCTGAATTAAAGAAATCTCATTTTCACTATTGAAGAAGCCTGGTGAGTGCGTTCCTTGTCACTTTTTCTATGTTTGAGACAGCATCTGGAGGGGACTGATCTCTGGCTATTGCACCCCAGCAGTTGTGACAGTTCAGTATGCGAGTGCAACTTCTCTGGAACTATATATATATATATATATATATATATATATATATATAATATATACACACAAAAGCCATCACTCATTGACTGACTGACTCATCACTAATTCTCTTCCTTCCTGATATGTTCTGAAGATTAAATTTAACATATGTATTCTGCAAGTGGGAAATGGGGAAACAACATAATTAGAATTGTACTAAACCTCCCCTAAGGGGATTAAAAGGGGTTTGATAGAATGACATAATTACTGATGCATGGCTTGCATTGTGTGAACAATAACACCCAAATGGACAATCGGTTAAACATTTGGATTGCACCTCCAGTGTGTAGAATTGAACTATATAGCAATGTCACTTTTTACAGTATCTGCTCCTCGGGTAACTCCAAAAACCATGGATTAATATTTAATTACATTAAGATGTCTCAAAAGTCTTAATGTAAGGCTTCACATGTCCTTTATCAATCACATACCCTGAACAACTGGCCTCTGAAAGTCCAACTGTACACTTGGCTGGAAAAGCCATAAACCCATGCACTCTTAAGCTGTTTAGCACTTCTTGGACTCTGGGCAAATGTTCCTCTCAACTTTCTGTATAGACAACAATATTGTTTAAATGAGCTATATCGTACCCCTGGAGTGGTCTCTACAGCCAATCCATGGCATGTTGAATTGTTGCTGGCATCCCATGAAGGCTAAAAGGGAGCACTTTATATTACAGCGGGCAATCAGGTCCTAACTACGCATGCGTATGCACCGCAATGCGCATGCGCACCAGACAACAACGGGCATCGCCAGTCAGCGATGGATGGTGCGAAAAATCCATTTGCATGGGCGTTCGCAAGGTGATTGACCGGAGGAGGCCGTGGAAACTGATTGTTTACAGGGAGTGTCTGCAAAAATGCAGGTAACGCAAATGCATGTGTTTTCAAGGAGGGTGTCTGACGTCAGCTCCGGCCCTGATCAGCCTGTTCTCATCGCACTGGAGGAGTAAATCCTGGGTTGCGCAGGGACTGAACAAAGTGAATTTTCACAGCTCGGCATACATGTGCGATCGCACACTTGCACGGCAAATTTACACTCCCTCTGGAGGCGGCGACTGTCTGATCGCAAGACAGCAAAATTAGCAGCCCAGCGATTAGATCTGAATTACCCTATAAGGCTTCTGCTTCTTTTCTGTTGACCTAGGGCCCACCAGCGAAACTTCTGAAGGGCCAGGCAAATTAAAGCGGCCCCCAGGAACCTGAGGGAAGGCGGTTTCCAGCACAATAAAAACAGAACACTGCATTTTTTTCCCCAGAAATGCAGGGATTAAACAGAAACCAGAAAAAAGACTGTTTTTTTCCCTTCAGCAGTGTAGTGCTTAATTAGCCCTCAATATGTGGGCTCTGCTCTTTTCAATTATCTGATACGCAACAGACAATCCTGTCTTTTGAATAGAAAACAGTATTTGAACTTCTGTCCACCCCTCTCACCACACACACCAAATAAATATATATATATATATATATATATATATATATATATGTGTGTGTATAAAAGCAAACAATTATTTAGAGTTGTAGACAATGCACTAATCTCAGCACCTGCTGTACACAATAGTGAATGATTATAATACACCCTCATTCATTAGTGAAACCAGTTTCCATCTTTCATTAACTCCAATGGAAAGATTGTTAGCACCAGCATTTTCCAATCCTTGAATTCCACTGCTGAAAATATGTCAATAAAAAATATACAGTATCTGCTCCATAGTATGTAAAAACTTTTTTATTTATTCAACAATAAAACCACTAATCCCACCAGGAAATACTCATACCAATTAAAAATATAAAAGAACATATCGCCAGATTCAGCATATGGTCTAGTCTTGCATCTCACCAGTCACAGTGTATACCACTAGAACCTCCACCACTTTGAATGGTAAGTCATCTTTTGCCCATCTTGCAGTGGCCAGAACATGGAATGGCCGACACTCACAGCATACAATAATAAGGCCCAGGTGCCCGCCCCGATGTCACAACACCAAAATATAGACCAGGGATAACGGGCGGCACTCAGAGGACTTCACTCCAATAGATTAGGAAATTAACATTTCAATTTTAATAAATCATCATCAGGATAAACATACAGAAAAACAAACAACCTTTATATAAATCACCACCAGTGTCCGAATTCACGTCTCCTTCCGCCACTCTGCCCACAGGAGCCATCCGCCTTCCGATGATGTCACCGCCGGCGAAGCACGCACACCAGCGTGTCCCGGCTTCCCTGCTCTCATTGCCTAGTAATGGTGGACACAAAAACAAAACAGTGTAATACATAAACATGTGTAAACGGGCAATTCACTGTCATATTATTCCACTAAACCATTACAATATATAAAAATGTTAAAGCTAGATGCAGAGCAAATGGTTTTTTAAAACATATACTTCACAATAAATAAGCACCGCTAAATACATATTAATTTATATTAACTACATACACAGTTTTCAAAGGATACCACCTTACCCACTAGCTTATAAAAAACTATTGAGCCCAAAGTTCTCGTTGAGCCCATTCGGAGAGACAGTGTTGAGGCAATGTATCCACCTAGCCAGGGCCAGATTAACAATGGGGTGGATGGAGCTGCAGCTCCAGGCCCCCCATTGAAAATAGGCCCACAGACTCCCTGTAGCGCTGCCAGTGCGGACAGAAAAAAAAAAGTCCTGACACCATCAGCGCAGCTCACTTGCCTCCTGGACAGTGGACACTGGAAATAACATAATTACAGCCGGACAACAGAAGTCCCTCCTGTGCCAGACAAGGGGCATGCAGAAGCACCGCCCCTGGACCCCACCGAAGAACAACCTTAATTACCTGTCAGCCTCTCCGTCCCATGCTGCCAGAAGCTCCGCCTCCCGGACCAGTCTGAAGCTCAGGCTCAGCCCGCATGCTGTGAGTACTTTTGAACTGCGGCTTCTGTACTGGCAGCAGAGGATTAGAGCTGGTGGCCAGTGGGGACGTCATGGGTGGGTGGGGGGTGGGGAGGGGTGTGTGTGTGTGTGTGTGTGTGTGTGTGTGTGTGTGTGTGTGTGTGTGTGTGTGTGTGTGTGTGTGAAAAATAGGCATTAATAATAGACATTTTGCAGCAGTTACCAAAGGGTTCGCAGATTTTCCCATTTGCCACCAACCAGACCCCATTCCTGTTCTTCCCCCTGTCCTCTGCTGCTCTTCTCCTCACCCGATGCTCTCATACAGTACCTCAGGTTAAGTTTTCCCTAAATGGCCGGGGATGTCGGATATGGCTGCAGCAGCCTACAGTATGTATCTTCCCGTCCTGCATCTCTGCCCCCACCACACCTGTGTCTCTGCCCCCTCCCCAGTTGCATCTCTGCCTCCTCCCCACCTGCGTCACTGCCCTCTCCCCACTCGCGTCTCTGCGTCCTCCCCGCCTGTGTCTTAGCTCCCTCCACAGCTGTGTCTCTACCCCCTCCTCATCTGCGTCTCTGCCCCCCCACCTGCATCTCTTCCCCCTCCCCTCTGCATCTCTGCGACCTCCTCACCTGCATCTCTGCACCCACAACACCTGCGTCTCTGCCCTCTCCCCACCCGCGTCTCTGCCCCCTCCTCACCTGCGTCTCTGCCCACACCACACCCACGTCTCTGCCCCCACCCAACCCGCATCTCTGCGCCCTCACCTGTGTCTCTGCGTCCCCTCACCTGCGTCTCTGCCCCCACCACACCTGCATCTCTGCCCCCATACCACCTGCATCTCTGCCCCCTCCCCACTCACGTCTCTGCCTTCTCACCACCCGTGTCTCTGCCCCCTCTCCAACTATGTTTCTGTCCCACCACACCTGCATCTCTGCCCCCACCACACACTCATCTCTGCCCCACCCCACTTGCGTCTCTACCCCCTCCCCACCTGCATCTCAGCTCCTGCGACTCTGTCCCCTTCCCTCCTGCATCCCTACCCCCTCCCCACCTGCGTCTCTACCTCCTCCCCTCCAGCATCTCAGCTCCTTCCACACCCGTGTCTCTGCCCCCTCCCAACCCACATCTCTGCCTCCTCCGATACCTGCGTCTCTGCTCCCTCCACACCTGTGTCTCTGCCCCCTCTCCACCAGCATCTCTGCCTCCTCACCACCTGTGTCTCTGCCCCCTCTCCACCTGCGTCTCTGCCCCTGCCACAGCTGCGTCTCTGCCCCCACCACACCTTCATCTCTGCCCCCACCCCACTTGCATCTCTACCCTCTCCCCACCTGCATCTCAGCTCCTGCGATTCTGTCCCCTTCCCTCCTGCATCCCTGCCCCCTCCCCACCTGCGTCTCTACCTCCTCTCCACCTGCATCTCTGCCCCCTCCTCACATGCGTCTCTGCCCCTCCCCACCTGCATCTCTTCCTCCTCCCCTCCTGCAACTCTGCCCTCCTCACCTGCGTCTCTCCTGCCTCCCCACATGTGTCTCTGCCTCTTCCCCACCTGCGTCTCTGTGCCCTCCTCCTGTGTCCCTGTGCCCTACTCACCTGTGTCTCTGACCCCTCTCCACCTGTATCTATGCCCCCACTCCATTTGCTATTCCCAGCCTCTCCACCTATATCTCTACCACTCTACTCTTGAGTCTCTGCCCCCTCTCCTCCTGTGTCTGCCCTTTCACCACCTGTGCTTCTATCCCTCTACAACCTGTGTCTATGCTTTCTCTCTACTTCTGCTTCCACCTCCCTCTTCATTTGTGTCTCTGCCACCTTCACTCGTGTCTCTGCCACCCTCACTCCATGTGGGTCCACCTGTGCCTCGTTCCCCACTTGTGTCATTGGCCCTTTCACCTCTACCTCCTTCTCCATGTGTATCTCTGCCTCCCTCCCCACCTGTGTCCCTTCCCCCTTCACCACCTGTGCTTCCGACTCTCGCACCACTTGTGTCTCACAGTATTTTTACGAAAAATACACTGAGAATTGTGGTAACAGGATTCTCATGAACAGAGCTTTCTTGCAAGCTTTGTTTTTGTTTGTGATAATTGATACATCTTTGCAATGTATTCAATTAGCGCAATGTGATTTTGGTCAAATGTATCACAGCTGCATCTCAGATGTGGATTGTGATAAATATGCCCCACAGTGTGGAGATGTAGTGGTGATATAGTGAAGTGAAGTAGTGTGGGGAGGAAGTGCAGTGATGTACAGTAGTATGCCACCACACCCCTGTGCCCACACAGCGAGAAATTATCTGTGGCGCTAATCACACCCACTGCGCAGCAACAATAAACCCTTCATAAATTTCAGCTCCAGGCCAATGTGGACCTTAATCTGGCACTGCCTAGTTGTAACAAAACTCTATTAACTGACTCCGTGCATTTTTTCTCTACCTGCTCAATCATTTTATACCTAAGCATGGATAACCCATGCTTGCACTCCCTGAAATGGCATACCACTGGCTGTTCCTGTGCTACCACCTGGCCCTCAGTTGCTTTCTGGATTGATGACCTATGCATGTTCATGCATTCTTTAAACTGCCTTGTGGTCTTTCCTACATAGAGAAGACCACAAGGACAGTGGATAAAGTATACCACATGGGTACTGGTACAGGTAAGAACTTGATGTATGGGGATCTGCTTGCCTGTATGTGAATGAGCAAACTAATCTCCAGTCTTCAAAAAACTACACGTGGTACAACCGATACACCGGTAGCACCCAGGTTTATGCCTCAAAAAACCTTTGGACACTGGTGCAGAATTCATCCCGGAAATATCATTTTTAACTAACCAGTCCTTTAAATTTCTATTACGCATAAAACTGGGCATCACCGTCACATCGTGGAAAAGTTTAAGATCTGGATCTGTTGAGACTAAAGGCTACAACTGTTTAGTGTGTTTACCAATTCGTCACTACTTGAATTAAATCTCTCTACAAATGGAATTTTATTTTTTAAAGATGGTTTCTTACAGTTGATAGGATTCAGTATCTCTATTCTAGGGACGGCAAGTACTTTTTCTTTCGCAGCTACAAGATCTAAATAATTGTAGTCCCTTGCAACAAATTGATCAATCATGACATCACTGTCTCTATTGGTAGTTTCAATATTATCCAAGATCCTTTGTACTCTCAAAAATTGGGAGAAGGAAAGACCTTTCTTCGTGGCCACAGGATGCTGACTGGAAAAATGCAACACATTATTTCTATCTGTGGCTTTTCTATATAAAGCAGTATGTAAGCCATCATGATCCAGTGTAATTCACCTGTTTACTGCTAATAGTATATGTAAACTTTATATACTCATTTGATCGATTAGCTAATACCATAAGCTCATGGAATTCTTACTCTTGACCTATCCAAATCACTAGCAGATCATCTATGTATTTTACAAACAGTAGGATCTTGGAGGCAATATCAACATCACCAAAAAATATATTTCAGTCCACATCGAACATATACCCATTTGCAAAGGCTGGGGCCACACAGGACCCCATATCACAACCCTGGCATTGTAAGTACCAACAACTATCAAAGAGGAAATAATTCCATTTTAAGGTTAATTCCAACAGCTGTATAAAGAAATTTATATCAGGACCAGTATAAACATCACTTGCTTTTAATAGTCTCATAACTGCCAGTAAACCACCATCTTGTGGAATACTAGTATATAAGTTTACCCCATCAAGTGTGCACAAGAAACAGGGCGGTAAAGGTGACGGTAACAGTTCCAACTTTCATAGTAGGGTAGATGTATCCTTTAGATACATGTGCTGCGCTTCAATAACCGGCTGAAGAAAAGCGTCTAGATATTTTGACACCTTATAATATATAGAGTCACGTGTTGCAATTATTTAATGGCCAGACGGCCGTATTGGGTCCTTATGGATTTTTGGGAGGGTGTACAGCACAGGGGCCAAATGATGTTCTTGTATTAAGGCATTTTTTACCGTAAGTGTGATGATGTTATCACTTACTGCCTGTGCCAATACACCTTCCAATTCATGATTAAATATAAACGTAGGATCGCGGGACAATTTGAGATATACATTAAGGTATCCTAGTTGTCAGTTCACTTCAGAGCGATATTGTTCCAAGTTCTGAATCACAATTCCGTCCCCCTTATCGGCGGGGCAGATCACGATACTTTGGTCTTTACTCAGCTGTCATAAGGTAGCCAATTCTTCCTTGGACATATTAGCTCCACATGAAGTATTCGTTTGTATTGTCTGTTGCTCTAAGCGATGCTGGAAACACTTTAGAGATGCATTCGTAGTATATGGATCAAATTTAGATATAGGTTAACAGAAGGAGGAAGTACATCAAAATTAGGCACCTGTGAACCTGATTGAAAATATTCTTTCAGTCTAAGGTTTCTATTGAACGGATATGAGTCCAATTTCCACTGAAAATTGTCCATGTCACAAGAAGGCACAAACGAAAGTCCTTTGTTTAAGATGGTTAATTCATTATCGGTAAGATGTCTTTTCAATACATTAAATGCTAAGTCTTTTTAGACTTGGTTGGCTTCACTTTTACGGATACAGGACCCTTGTTGCCCCCTCCTTGTTGTGGATCACTTTTGGCACCACGCTTGGCGCGAGTACTCACCTCCAAAGAGGGTTTACCAGAGGTGACAATACTGGCTTTCTCCGACTCACTTTGGGTGGATGCCCCGCCTCCACTTGAGGTATCTGTATACCCAGGGAATTTTCTGAATTTTGTTTGTTTAGACCGAAATGACTGTTTATTTGTGTGTGTATATATATATATATATATAAAGGAATGTTAGCCCGGCACTCCATCAATAATCTTTCAGCCACTGGTGCCCTCTGTAGTTTGATGACAGTAGAAGGAGATCAGCGGCACTCAGGTGGTCTTGAAATAAATCAATAAAGCGTATTGGCACACATAAATACAGGTAACCAACATTTCCATTTTGAGGCTGATGCCCCTTTGTGAAGGTGTGAACACTGGAATCAAACACTCTTACCTCTTAAATAGATAGAGAAAAAGAGGGGAAGCTAGCTGCGTGACACACAGTTCCGTCCGAATGCGAATGCCCCATCTCTGGGGAATGACATCATTGTGTCGGCCAGTCATCATAGCAATGCCGGACGTCCACTGTCATGATATCAATTACTTCTGAATATAGTAAAAAGAGAGACACTAGAGAGCGTAAATAAATTACCAGTCCCGCTCACAGTCTGTTTATATGGGCAACAGCCCTTTAAAATTCAGCTCTTGCCTCATTAGTTGACATATATTGGCAGTACTGGATGCTCTCGATATAAAGTAATCCTATTTAAATTGACCTTTTCTTTTGCTTTTCACAGAGAGTTATAGGGGAAACACAATCTAGGTATGGGGACAGGTTTTTGTTGCTCCAGGATGTTATTGTTAATCCTAAATTCCTGCTTTGTAAAAATCAGGTATGCCGCCCAAGACAGACCCGCTGGAGTGTGTTCATTGACTTTCCCTTTACCACTTGTGTGGACACACATATCTGCCTATTGTGCTTGGCACTGACTAACTTTGCACATTCTGCCAGGGTAGGTTATAGTATTGTTTGTTTGGACCTTCTTCCAGGGTAAAACGGAGCTCACACCTGGAATGGGTGGTATTCAGTATACCGGTTGTTGGGATCCTGGCGCACATGATACCGGCGCCGGCAAACAGCATACCGACACCTTTTCTGCCTCTTGAGGATCCATGACCCCCCTGGAGGGAGAATAGATAGCGTGGCACGCATAGCATGCCACCGTGCCCGCATAGCGTGCCACCGTGCCCGCATAGCGTGCCACCGTGCCCGCAGCATGGCGAGTGCAGTGAGCCCGCAAGGGGCTCATTTGCGCTTGCCCCGCTGTCAGCAAGCCTGCGGTCAGAATCCCGGCGCCGTTATGCTGGCCGCCGGGGACCCGGCCGTCGGCAACTCATACTACACTTCCTGGAACAGCCTGCCACTTCCACTACCTGTGGATGTTTTTCAGTTCAAAATATACAAGTTCTTGGTTGCTGTAAATTGGGTTGGATTGATTATTACATCTTGCCCAGGAAAGAGTTTGCTGATGCTCTTCGATGGAAGATAACAAGAGGCTTCTGCAGCTAATTCTGGGGGCCTCTCAGAAAGTTTTACTTTATAAGAGGGCCTGACTGGCTGTTGGCACCTGTGCAGTCATTTTAGTTTTACCTTGTGCCTGGCTTAATTTGTTCCTGGGATGCCCACCTACAGTATATAATGTGTAAAGTGTTCATTTGAATACTGAAATTTAGTTTAGTGTAGAGATGAGCGGGTTTGGTTCCCTGACAACCGAACCCACCTGAACTTCACTTCCAGAGCCCGGATCCGAGTCAAGCTCGGGTTTTCCCGCCTGACTCAGAAACCAGAACAAGGCAAAACGTCATCATCCCACTGTCGGATTCTCGCAGGGTTTGGATTCCATATAAGGAGCGCATGTCGCCGCCATTTTCACTCCAGCATTGGAGAGTGTAGACATAAGGCATGTCCCCATCCTCAGTGTCCTGCATCAGTCCAGTGTTAGTGTCTTGTGCTGCATCAGTCCAGTCACAGTGGTTGTGTCCTCTGCTGCCATATGTCCATTGCTGCTGTATAAGTCCAGTCCAGTGGTGCTGTGTTGTGCTGCATCAGTCCAGTCACAGTGGTGGTGTACCCTGCTGCCATATGCCCAGTGCTGGCTGTATAAGTCCAGTCCATTGCAGTGGTGCTGTGTTATCCTGCATCAGTCCAGTGGTGGTGTCCCTGTGCTGCTGCATATGTCCAGTGGTACTGCCGCATATGTCCAGTGGTACTGCCGTATATGTCCAGTGATAGTGCCATATATGTACAGCGATACTGCCGTATAAATCCAGTGGTACTGGCGTATAAATCCAGTCTAGTGATACTGCCGTATATGTCCAGTGATACTGCCATATATGTGCAGCGGCACTGCCATATACATCCAGCGATACTGCCGTATATGTCCAGTGATACTGCTGTATATGTCCACTGGTACTGCCGTATAAATCCAGTGGTACTGGCATATAAATCCAGTCCAGTGATCCTGCCGTATATGTCCAGTGGTAATGCCGTATATGGCCAGTAATACTGCCGTATAAATCCAGTGATACTGCCGTATATGTCCATTGGTACTGATGTATAAACCACTGGTACTGCCATATAAATCCAGTCCAGTGATACTGCCATATATGTCCAGTGGTACTGCCGATTAATTCTAGTGATACTGCCGTATAAATTCCAGTGGTACTGATGTGTAAGTCCAGTGATACTGGCGTATAAACTCAGTCCAGTGGTACTGCCATATAATTCCAGTGGTACTGCCGTATAAATTCAGTGATACTGAGGGACATCATCACACAATGGCTTACCCTAATTAGACTCTCCTTGGGGATTTGTGATATCAGTCAATGCCACCAATATTGTGCGTGCATTATGTCGAAGTCAAAAATATTATAGCCACATGTATCACATGCAAACACCATTCAGAGTGGCCTCTGTGCGGTTGCGTACCAGCCGTGCATGCGCAAACCCGGACGCTGCGTACATTGGCTCGTGAAGCCCTGTGTAAATATGGTAACATACGCATTCGCATAGAAAAGCTACAAAAGCCATATTCAAAATTTTATCCATAGAGTGCATACACCGTCTGTACATTCTTCAATAGCAAGTTACTGTGCACACACAAATTAATCAAACCACTCATATGCATAGAAAGGTGACTCTTCTAGAAACTCCATCACAAACAGTGCCTTGAATGTATCAGACTGTTTTATTTATGCAAAGCTTTGTACTCATGGAACATGGACCCTGACTCTATGAGGAAGGTAAATACCTTTGGTTTCCCCCATTGTTTTAAAGTGTACATTAAGATAACAGATACTGGACTGTCATTGTTTTACTAGAAGCCAGGACAAACAAGAAGACAATATCCTACACAAAACACAAGCTTTGCTTGTACAAGCACTAAATAGCTGACAAATTACAGACCAGACATTTAATGTATGATATATTGTGTAGCAATGATATTTTCATGCACATGGTCTGGACTCATCCAGCCCATGGTAGTATATGTATATTTCATAACAAATTGTAATCTCAGGAATGTATGTGTGTGTGTGTGTGTGTATGTATGTATGTATGTATGTATGTATGTATATGTATGTATGTATGTATGTGTGTATATATATATATATATATATATATGTGTGTATGTATGTGTATATATGTATATATATATGTATATCTCAAGGATGGAAATGGATAATCATATCATGTGTGGGATCATATTGTTCAGGGTCACATAAGCAGTAATCCGGTGGGTATGAGGATATTGTCACATATTGCAGCAATAAGTCATTAGTAATACCGGATTTATGTATGATTAATGTGGTGGGTTTAACTGGTCTTGGGGGGCGGTAACTCAGATGTAAACAACAGTAATCACATCTCAAGACTTAGCCATCGCCCACCGCTTGAGCTGACCAATGTGTCCCACCCCCGAACCAATGGAAGAAGAGCATACAGTTTCTATTGTTTCATGCTTTGGAATATTGTATAAAAGCCAAGCCTCATGGCTGGTCAGACACATTCCTTGAAGCTCATCTACCCAGATTGACTGAGGACCAGAACCGGGTGTCGCAGGCGAAACAAATGTATGTATCCATTGATTGTAGCCCTTTTCTCTAATATGATTATAATTATTGTTGTAACCCCCTTTTTAGTAAATAACTGTTGGTGGGTCAGATCCCAACATTTTAAATACAAATTGGTGTGGTGTTCCTTTCCTGCAAGGGGTTATAAAGTGTACTCTGCCTCATGTGTAGCTACACCGTGCTTACAGCGTGACGGCGTGCTTACGCAACTTGTACGCATCTGTTAGGGGTTTCACACACACACGCTTAGCGGTTGCAGCGGCCTGAACAGATATATATTTAAGATATTGCTTTTCCTCCTATAACTTAATCAGCTTAAACAATTGGGGGCTCCTCCGGTTCATCACACACTTACAGACTTACAGGCCATAACAGACTTTGATCTATCAGCAAAGGGTGGAGACGCATGCTACATAACCTTGCATTGTGTTAAAACCAGATTGTGCTGTTAGATCACGTCTGTTCTGTCTAGTCTAAAGAGGTACTGGTGTAACCCGAAGGACACAGGAAAAAAGCTATTTAAAATTTGTGTGTAATTTTTGGCGCGAAAAGCATACACAAAGCGTACAGATTTTCATACTCTTGACATATTGTTACCATAGGTTAACAGTCATTTTAGATCTGTGTGAAATCGGATACATTTGTTTGCTATATATATATATATATATATATACATACATACAAGAAATCCCTGCACTCTCACAATATTACAGCCAACTGCTGGGGTGTCTATCAGAGTCCAGCCCTTTCAGGGGCGGGGCCCATAGTACAATACAGGATATCCCACTTTCGTGGGAAAAGATAGCACTTTCCAGACTTAATATCAAATAAAGCAAAATGGTAAATTTAATGCAAGGGTAATCTCACAGTTCAAATGTAGTTTCAAAGCGATTTCCAACGTTTCGGTCTCTGGCGGGGCCTTTTTCAAGGAATATACAGTCAGTCAGCAATGTCAATGATACAGCATAGGTCAGCTTTGCAGGAGAACCGGAGACACAGATATTGCCTCACCGGCCCCTGTTAAATACCCATCCAAAGGGCGCCAGACACGCCCCCAACACGGCCGCAGGCCGTGTGGAACGCATAGCTGGAACGCAAGCGCATCACTTCCGCCGGTAGTGGGCTGCGTCCAGACGTTTGGCTCAAAAGTGTATCAAAGAAGCGGTCACTGTCAGCATGTGAACCGCACTTGGTGCGCATCGCGTCACTTCCGGTGACGCGATGTGTCCATGGCAACCACTGTGTATCAGAGAAGCGGTCACTGTCAGCATGTGAACCGCACTTGGAGCGCATCGCGTCACTTCCGGTGACGCGATGTGTCCATGGCAACCGCTATCAACAGCTCAGAGTAATACACACCACATCCGTAGTTATAACGGCTTGCGGCGCTGGGCAAATTGTAAATGGACAACAAGTAACTGTAGATGGTAACATGGGGCTCATATAATCGGCATTGTCAGTGAGCTTAATACGGCCTGTATTAAACAGTTCGGGGACAAATCAATACGGTTGCCATGGCGATCATACACATACTTGGGGTATAGCAGAGGCCGGTGAGGTCACTCAATCGGGGGATAGATGATGTTAAAACAGTTTAAGGCCAATAATGAGACATGTTGTGACAATCAATTAGATAAACATAGTGGCAACTCATAAACACAAATCATAGTGAGTTAAGACAAACATCATGCATATAAACAATTCCTGGCACAGTGCCCGGCAGTGCGTAGACTACGTGGAGCAATGTTATTGGAAATTACAGAGATTAGAAAATAGGCTGTTTATTTCAGAAAAATAGACAGGGGGTTATTTTCGTTCATACCCCTCGGGGCTATTGTATCAAGTCTATGAATCCACATGCTTTCCTTTTTCTTCAGCAGAAGGGCGCGGTCTCCACCTGGTAGGTGGCGGTATCCAATTAATTAGTTTACACATTAGATCAGAGACTTGATGCTTAGATGTCATGAAATGTCTGGCTACCGGCAAAACTGCCGAACCCGTGGCAATGGCTTGATGTATAGATGTCCTATGGTTTGCCATACGATCTCGAAAGCGTCTCGTGGTCATGCCCACGTAATACAGCCCGCAGGGGCAAGTCAAAATATAGATCAGGTGGTCCATAGCACAATGCAGTCTAAATTTAACAGCTATGGGGCGACCAGAGTGCGGGTGCGGAAAGTGCGTACCAGTTAACATGGCCCTGCATGTAGTGCAACCAGTGCACTTAAAGCATCCAGGACGTCTCTCATGCAGCCATGTAGTACTTTGTGTCCCTTCATTGCCAGCCATGGGTCTCAGAAGTAGCTGCTTTAAATTAGCCGATCTTCGATATGCCATCATGGGTGGTGCACTCCTCTTCAATTTAAGACGGTCATCCGTGACAAGAATGGGCCAATTTCTACGTATGGTTCCCTTGAGTTTATTGGAGACATTGTCATAGGTGGTTGTAAAGACCATCCGTTCTGATGCGTGAGTAGGCAGTGTTGAATTAACAGATGAGTCAAACTTATTCCTTGCTTTTGCGAGGCATCTAAGGACATTCTTCTTCTCGTATCCGCGTTCCAGGAATCTTGAAGTCATCTCAGACAATTGGATCTCCATAGTATTGCTGTCAGAGTTATTACGCATAACTCTTAGAAACTGTGAGATTGGAAGGTTGTCTTGAGGGCAGGCGGGTGTTGACTGCTGGGGTGCAACAGAGTATTCCTGTCAGTCGGCTTTCTGTAGAGACTTGTATTGATCTGACCCCCTTCAAAGGAGATTGAGATATCAAGAAAGTTAACGTTGTGCGGATCAACCTGATACGTGAACTTAACCGGGTTCTCCAACTCATTCAGTGAGGTGATCATCTGCTGGAAGGATTCAATCGTCCCTTTCCACAACATAAAAATGTCATCTATATACCTCTTATAGAACAATATATGTTCTCCAAACCGGGGTAGGATGTGTTGTTGTTCATATTCAGACATGAAGATGTTTGCGTACGCCGGCGCTAAATTCGATCCCATCGCTGTCCCTTTGTGCTGCAGGTAATAGTTACCTTGGTACAGAAAATGGTTCTGCTTGAGGACCAGGCTTGTTAGCTCTAGAAGAAAGTCTACTGGTGGCCCAATCGGTGGTTGTTGTTGCCATGCATTAGCCAGTGCTCATAATCCCTGGTCATGTGGAATGATAGTATATAAGGAGCAGACGTCCATAGTCACAAGTAGGATATCATCCAGCTCATCTGGGAGGGCACGGAGCTTTTGTAAAAAGTCTGTGGAATCTCGTAAGTAACTATCTCCCTGTTGTACTATGGGCTGAAGACAACTTCCGGCGTAAGTGATGCGCTTGCGTTCCAGCTATGCGTTCCACATGGGCTGCGGCCGTGTTGGGGGCGTGTCTGGCGCCCTTTGGATGGGTATTTAACAGGGGCCGGTGAGGCAATATCTGTGTCTCCGGTTCTCTTGCAAAGCTGACCTATGCTGTATCGTTGACATTGCTGACTGACTGTATATTCATTGAAAAAGGCCCCGCCAGGGACCGAAACGTTGGAAATCGCTTTGAAACTACATTTGAACTGTGAGATTACCCTTGCATTAAATTTACCTTTTTGCTTTATTTGATATTAAGTCTGGAAAGTGCTATCTTTTCCCAAGAAAGTGGGATATCCTGTATTATATATTTGAAATAGTGTATTAAGGGTGTAATTGTAAAACATGAAACGCAGTTCTGGCCTAGTCGTTTAGGTGTATAAGGAACAAGTGTGGGTTGTGTTAGTGAGCGATAGTAGTTTTATTGCTCACTTTTATCGAGATAATGTGGTTTATTGAATTGCGAACGCACGGTTGTTGCGCAGCGTTGCGGGCGCAAGATATAACCACACAATAGTTCAATTTAAGGTGGGATTACATTTAATACAATAGCACATAACTATCCGATTTCAAAAGCAGATTAATATAATATTTTGTTTAAACTGTACTACCTCTGGGGTAAAGTTTCCAATCAAAGGGAGTGATATTTTCTGTACAGAAAAGAAAAACACTGTATCTGAGTGAGTGAAAGTAGGAGTGATTGTATTGAACCTGGAAGAATCGGATTGTTGTGGAAACACTGGGTTAGTAGAGGCCCGGCGGCGTAAGGCCCGCTACCTTACGTGAATACAGAAATAGAGAAATACGCAAGTCGTGAGGAGACTTCCACAGGAACATGATAGGGAATTGTGAATTGTGATAGAATTGTGAATTGAAGTAAAGGTTTTTTGTTACGCTCCGGCTGAGGAGCGCAGCTTGTGAAATTCGACTCCCGTGATCATACGGCATATAGATAACAAGTATCTATAGGCCGTGTGATTGAACCGCACGTCCGTGTGTTCTACACAGCACAACGTGATACTATTGTGTCATATGCGCTGTGGAAATGCATACGCAGACTTGATTTTGTAAACAAGGGGTTTTTGCTGATTACGTCAGGAAATCTCCTTGGTGGAAGTCCATTGGAAAGGGTGAGCAATAGTTATTGAAGTTTTCTATTTTTCACCCTACAAAAATTCCAGTGGAAAGATACCAAAAAGGAATTTTTCGCTGCCTCTCTCAGGAAAATATTCCAACAGAACCTCCACTGAAAGAAATTGCGGTGCTGTAAGGTCTGATAGGAGTACTAAGTTGGGTACATCACGATCCACTATCGACAGTGTATCGTAGTACTGGCCAGTGTGGGCGAGAGCGAGTGAAGAGCGCTCTGAGAACTTTCACCATCTGCTTGCATTGTGTATTTTGGTGTTTGTGGTAGAGGACCCACAATGGGAGCCAGTTGCTCAAGTGAGAGACGTTCAGCACCCAGGGTTCAGGCAGGAGAGCTACGGCCAAGAGGGTCAGCTCGGTTTATAATGTGTGGGAAATATGGTCCACACTCGGAAGCTTATTGCGATGAATGGGTATGCATGACTACTGAAGATAAGGCATAATTCCCTAGGGTGGGTAGCTTTGAACCAGAGGTACTGCAGAATGTAGGTATTAGAATATGTCTGATCAAATCTAGAAAACAGAGGATCAGACATAATGACTGTTTAAAAAAAATGGCAATGAGAGCTGGAGGTGCAAAGGGAACTGGCTCGCACAGCCAGTTCCAAACCTGACAGCAATGTGAGTACGAGCATACCATTACCGACACAGGTTGAAGGGGAGAAAATGGCTACAATCAATGGTGCATTGGCAAATGATGGACAGTCATGTAAAATGTATTAACCCTAACACATGTATATTGTACCCTGTACTGAGTTCTCTTCAAGGTCATAGGTCAGAGGAAAATGATGCATCCATCTCACTCTCAGCCCTCATCCAAGCAGCCACCTTGAAGGAAACTCAGGTGGGCTCGGCCCAACTAATAAGAGCAGTGATGGTGTCTCCCACTGAAAGGACTGGTGAGATCACAGCCACCGGTAAGTGTGAGATAGTTCATTACACAGAGACATTAACACCTCACAGTGAGCAAACTAGGAATGGAATGGTTGGGTTACATTCTGTCTTGGAAATAGTAACTCTCAATGGGAGAACCGATAGTCAAGGAGTATCCCTCACCAGGAATAATGCAATGTATTGCCTGTGGACCAGATCAGAGATGCGGTCAATCATTTCAGAATTCCCCGATCCCCGGAAGCATTTAGCCAGATGTCAGAAGTATATCAAGCATCTGGGTAATGCCCATGAACCTGCAAACAAAGATTGGCAGATACTTTTGAAAGCGTGCCTACCCCCTAATATTGACACCCAAAAATGTATTACGGATTGTAAATTAGAGTCAGACGATCCTCTGACTGACAAACACAACCAGGAGAACGTGGAACAAATTAACATACTGTACAACTAGGATTGTATTTCCCTACTGCTGTTAAGTGGAGCAAAATTTTCTCCATAAAACAGATAAAAAATGAAATGACATCTGAATATTTCCATAGGGCCTTACAAATAATGGCTAGATACACTGGGGTATCGGATACAGGGAACGATGCGAATTACAGGGAGGTGGCTGTCTCTGTGCTAATGGACGGGCTCAATAAGGCATTGAGGGTCAGGGTGCAGACTTCTTTGCCTAATTGGAGAGGGGTCACAGTAGATAATCTCAGAGAGTGCGTTATTGAACATCACAAGAATAACTCTAAATGCAGAGAACAACAGGAGGAGAGGTTGAGGACGGTAAGTATACAGGCACATACAGTAAAAGTCCCATCAGCCTAAACCCCAGACCCCTGATGGTACATCACGATCAAAACTATGTTACATTTGTTGAAAGAAAGGGCATTTTGCCAGGGATTGTAGGAGTAATGGGACACATAGTAAATATAGACCCCCTAGACCAGAACACGAGCCACATTATTAAACACATAGACGGGACCAAGGGACATATAGTAAGGATTCAAAAGCCCTATAGAAAACACAAATTCAGCTAATGGGAAGAACGCAATAAATGCAACATTACCCTTTGACAAAACTTGCTGGGGTTAAGAAGGGGACTCTATGATTCTAAACCTTTACTTCTTTTCCTAGCAGAAATGGCCCCTGAATAACTTAACAGGAACTTTGTTAAATATGATATACATATAGTGTGCTCCCGCTCAGGAAGTACACAGTATGTTAGACACCCACGAAGACTAATGTTGCATTTCACTGTTCTAGATTCATGTCCATCACAGGTAGAGAAAATTGTCTCGCAAAAATACCGGGTTCCCTATGAACTTAGGATGGACAGGATGCTGGAATGATGGCTGGGATAGTCCCAGTAGTGATATAACAAACAGATTTAAAAGGGAAGTAGACCAAGTAAAGAATCACTTCCCCGTAGTGCCCAATCCAGTTGTCATTTAAAAAAAAAAAAACTTCTTTACCTCTACAAACTTACCTGTTACCAACCTCTATGTCATTGTTCTTCACAGTTTCCTCTCCATCTTTTATGTTCACCTACAGGAGGGTGCAATACATGGACCCGATTACAGTTCAAACACCACATGCCTAATTGGTCCTTCAGAGTTCTGCCCGAACCCAGTATATCTCAACAGCACGATGGCACCAGTATGACTGCATTGTGCCTTGTCATGCACAAAGGGTGGAGAATGAGAATACTGGTGAAGGGAAAATGTGTACAGGCACTGATATGCATGATGGTGTGATGGCCTGATGGTGAACGCAACCCTGACATTTTCTTTTTTTTTATTCCCCTCTCTTCTCTTTTCTAGAGATGGTTTTACTCCACACAACAAACACACAACAGTTAATTGAAATGCAAAATTTGTGTTCCCTACAGGAAAAGGCAGTCTGGAAGGTGAAGGGATATGGTCAGGAGTCCTCAGGACTTTGGACATATGGACACAGTAAGCCAGTGGCCCCCAGGGCATATCTCCCAAGCCTAGCTGAGGTGGCACACGGTCTGACTCATCTAGGTTAAGAAGGTATGTGCAAACTGGTAAGACCCTACTGGAGTGCACCAGGGTTCTCTTCTCATGCAGGTAAGAAAGCAATGACATGTCTTACTTGCTTGAGGAAGAATACTGGTAAGGCAATACCAACGGAGTCATCCCATATCCCTCCTACAGACGGACCTTTTCAGGTAATACAAATCGACTTCATACAGCTATCACCCTGTAGGAATTTAAAATATATGTTAGTATGTACTGATATGTTTTCAAACTGGGTAGAAGCTTTCCCCGCTGCCACAAATAATGCTGTGTTCACTGCAAAGAAAATTGTGCAGGAATTTGTGTGCAGATATGGTATCCCTAGAATGATTGTGAAGGTGAAGTCTTTCAGGTCATGTGCAAACTGATGGGTATTAATAGCAAGCTGCATACTCCATACCAGCCATAGGCAAGTGCGAAGGTGGAGAGAATGAACAGCACTATTAAGAATAAGCTGAGCAAAGTGATGGCTGAAACTGGATTGTTGTGGCCAAAGGCCTTACCATTAGTGTTGTACAGCATCAGAACCACTCCCAGGTCACCGCTTAACTTATCACTCTTCGAAGTTCTTTTTGGTCGACAACCCCATGTAATTATAGACCCCCAGGATGATTTTAAGTGCAATAACGAAATAACTGTGCAATATTTGGTTAGAATGAGCCAGCAACTGAGAAATCAACAAAGGAATCTAAAACTGGCGATTCCTGACCTACCAAGCAGTAATTGTCATGACATTGAGCCTGGGGATTATGTGATAATTAGAAAAATGTTTATGCTCAGGTTGCCTCGTAGACAGGTGGGAAGGACCGTATCAAGTTTTGTTGACCAGCATGACAGCACTAAAGGTTGCCGAGAGAGAGACTTGGGTCCACTCGTCCCACTGCAAGAAGGTGGCTTACCCGGAGAAAACTCGTGACAAAGAGCAAGGTGAAGAGAACCTTGTATCACTAGAGAATTTGTTCCGGGAAAGCTGAGAGGCAGGACTGTTGATCGGCACCTGAGCGCGGAGAACAACAAAATCAAAGACGATTGTCGTACCATTTTTTCTTTTTTTTCACCCCCAGTGCATTTTTCTTTTTATTTCCCTTCTTACTTTTCTTTTTGCTCCTTAACGAAATGGATCTACCTCAAGAGACTGTGTTTCGGGTTTTTCTGGTGACCCTGTTTTTGATCAGGACAATCTGTTTTTGTGAGGGTCCCGGAGACGTCGAGCAAGGATCTGGAATGGGTTCTGATGGCGAGTACGGATTTGTAGGATCTCAGGAGCAGCACATCACTCTAGTAAAGGCTGGTATCAGTAAGCGATCTGATAGTCACGTAGCTCGGAGGCATTGTGAAGGGTTATTGTCTGATGAATACTGTATATGTAGAAATTGCGAAAACATAGTCGAAGATGGGTGCATCCAGAGATGTCAGTCAAACAGTAATATTGACATTGGCCGACATCCGTTGAGTGATTACCACTCAGTTGGTAAGGTCTTAAACCAAACGGAATGCTGGGTGTGCTCTCAAGTACCTCAAGGATAGAGTAAGTCGGGATTAGTGCCATATCCTTTAACAAAAGATGAGGTACTTAAAATACGGGGTGGGAGACCGGTGGACAAGAAATTCAATATATCTAGGCCCCATAGCTTGAAGCTCCACCAGTACCATATAGATAGGTCACTGTTATGTTTTAATGTGTCCAATTTCCGAAAACCAGGAAATTGGGAAGTGACGTGGAATAACCAGACAATGACATTTTCACACAGAGCTGATAAGATACCTATCGACTCTGAACTTGTACACAAGATAGCCACCAGTGGGAAGTACTTTCGGTACAGGTATACACGTGGGATCAAAACCATGTGGGTTGGGAAAGTATCACAGGGGTATTGTGCCAACATCATCCAGCCAGATACTTGTACTGAGCAAATGAGAGAACTTGGGATTGGTTTCTTTATAAGGAAGATATGTGATATGGTGTTGTTGCATTTTGTCCCTTATGTTCTCCCAGATGATGCTTATTTCATATGTGGTAGGAAAGCGTACAAGTGGCTTACTCCGAGTTCTGAAGGGTTGTGCTATATTGGGAGAGTGCTACCAGAGCACACGACAAAATGAAAGACATTCACTGCAACGCTCAATCTCCTTATACTCATACCCATTATAAACACATCATCAAAAGACACCTCATAGATAGGGCAGAGCACGCAGCCTCTGATTTGATCCATGAATCCACCAGGATTCAAGTTCTTCTCACATTAGACATCACCCGTACTGCCAGAGGAACTATAAATTATAGATATATCCATGCACTAGCGAACTTGATAGATAATATCACTGAGATGTATGATGACACCTTCAGGTATACGGGTAGGGAGTTACAAGCCTACAAGAAGGAGCTGGTACAGCACAGAATGGTCCTTAATTATGTTACGGCTGTGACAGGTGGGTACTGTGTTACTCTAGCAACTCAATGTGGTGTGAAGTGCTGTACGTATATTACGAATAGCACTGACGACCCCACGGAGATCATCGATCAGAAGATGGATGAGATCTTGCAGTTGAAGTGGGAGTTCAGGAGGAAACACAACCTAACCTTGATGGCTGTGGGTAAGGAATTGACCGGCTGGGCCTCATGGTTGAACCCACTCAAATGGTTTTCTGGATTAGGAGAGTGGGCTCAGAATGTAATTGCAAGTATTGGAAAGTTTCTCCTTTGTATCCTGGGTGTTGTCATAATTATTGGTCTGATATTCAGGTGTGTTCGAATTCTGACGGGGCGCAAGCACAGCACAAATTTAATGAGTCTAAGGAGTGAGGGCATTGTTACAGCAGCAGATTTGATTTATGATCCATCCATAGAGACAGTGTTATGATAAGGATTGCAAATGAATTTCATGGCCTGTTTCTTTCACCATTTTTCTCTGTTTCCCCCTCGACTCAGAAACATCCAACCGGAAAAGATGTCAACCATACCCAATTTTATGTGAATATATATTTTTTTTTTTATATGTGTCTTACCCTCATATCTGCAACCTCCAGTTAATGGCACACATAGTCGACAGGTATTATCCACATATAGTAGCACTCACATATGTTTCCCCTCCATGTATCATCAGATAAATGTGCTCCCCATTTGTTGGTATAAGAAGCCGAAAGGGTGAGGGTTAAAAGCCCTTGCCCGAAAAAAGCTCAGTAGTGTTTGTTTGCCCATGTACAGATCCTTAATATGGGATGAGAAGGATTTAATGTATACTTCGCAATACCTCGAAGCTTACTTAGAACATATACGGCACGATGATACATGCCCCTCAGGCATTGATTCATACATACATGCTTTTTCCTATCCCACTAGGCTACAGGTTTCCTACCTGCAACTCTATATATAATATTTTCAGTTTTATTAGTTAAGTGTGGCAGTTGTTGTTGACTGCCAAAGGGTGGACTGTCAAAGTAAAAAATTTTATAGCCACATGTATCACGTGCAAATACCATTCAGAGTGGCCTCTATGCGTTTGCGTACCAGCCGTGCATGTGCAAACCCGGACGCTGCGTACATTTTGCTCGTGAAGCCCTGCGTATTAGCACGTGGTATGAGCAAATACGGTAACATACGCATTCGCATAGAAAAGCCACAAAAGCCATATTCAATATTTTATCCATATAGTGCAAAACTCACACCGTCTGTACATTCTTCAATAGCAAGTTACTGTGCACACACAAATTAATCAAACCACTCATACGCATAGAAAGGTGACTCTACTAGAAACTTAATCACAAACAGTGCCTTGAATGTATCAGACTGTCTTGTTTACGCAAAGCTTTGTAATCATGGAACATGGACTCTGACTCTATGAGGAAGGTAAATACCTTTGGTTGCCCCCATTGTTTTAAAGTGTACATTAAGACAATAGATACTGGACTGTCATTGTTTTACTAGAAGCCAGGACAAACAAGAAGACAATATCCTTCACAAAACACAAGCCTTGCTTGTACAAGCACTAAATAGCTGACAAATTACAGACCAGACATTTAATGTATGATATATTGTATAGCAATGATATTCTAATACACATGGTCTGGACTCATCCAGCCCATGGTAATATATGTATATTTCATAACAACTTGTAATAGCAGGAATGTATGTGTATGTATGTATGTATGTATGTATGTGTGTGTGTGTGTGTGTGTGTGTGTGTGTATGTATATATATATATGTGTGTATGTATGTGTGTATATATTATGTAAGCACCACTTCCCTCACAAGAAGAGTATATATAGATGATCTGTCTCTAGTCTCAAATCACCCCTTGATGAAGTCCACACAGGACGAAACGCATTTGGTGCTGCCTTGATCTAACCTCAATTACTAAGTTAAGATATTTTACTACTCTCTCTTTTGAACTTTTGACGTTTTTACTCCTGTATATTTTATGTCCTATGTACCTTTTTTATGTTTTTTGTAGTTTTTTATGCGTTTTATTCACCCCCTTGTGCATGTTATTTTAACTGTATTAATTTCTACCTTTTAATACTCAGGTTTGTTTAGTGCTTCACAGTTTTAATTTATATTCTCTAGTTTTTACATAACTGCCTAGTTTTTAAATTGTTTGGCACCAGCGGTCACCTTTACTACCTCATTCTTTGTCCACACATGTGTGTATATATATATATATATATATATATATATATATGTATATCTCAAGGATGGAAATAGATAATCATATCATGTGTGGGATCATATTGTTCAGGGTCACATAAGTAGTAATCTGGTGGGTATGAGGATATTGTTGCATATTGCAGCAATAAGTTATTAGTAATACCGGATTTATGTATGATTAATGTGGTGGGTTTAACTGGTCTTGGGGCGGGAACTCAGATGTTAACAACAGTAATCACATCTCAAGACTTAGCCATCGCCCACCGCTTGAGCTGACCAATGATCCCCAATGCACAGGATATATCCCACCCCCGAACCAATGGAAGAAGAGCATACAGTTTTTATTGTTTCATGCTTTGGAATATTGTATAAAAGCCAAGCCTCCTGGCCGGTCAGACACATTCTCTGAAGGTCATCTACCCAGATTGACTGAGGACCGGAACCGGGTGGCGCAGGCAAAACATACGTATGTATCCATTGATTGTAGCCCTTTTCTCTTATATGATTGTAATTATTGTTGTAACCCCCTTTTTAGTAAATAACTGTTGGTGGGTCAGATCCCAACATTTTAAATACAATTTGGTGTGGTGTTCCTTTCCTGCTAGGGGTTATAAAGTGTACTCTGCCTCACGTGTATCTACACCGTGCTTACAGCGTGACGGTGTGCTTAAGCAACTTGAACGCATCTGTTAGGGGTTTCACACACACACACGCTTAGCGGTCGCAGCGGCCTGAACAGATATATATTTAAGATATTGCTTTTCTTCCTATAAGTTAATTAGCTTTAACAATTACATCTGGGCAAATTCCAGCACGTCCCATGTTTTGCACATACAATTAATTTGGTGGTGCAGAATTTTTTGAAAAATGACTGGGGCGTGCAGAAGATGCTGTCGGTGGCCTGAAAAATTGCGTGCGACTTTCAACATTCAGCCACCGCATGCCGAAGACTGGAGCACCAGCAAACACTCCTGATCCTGCCCTGCCATCAACTGAAGCAAGAGGGGGTAACAAAGTAGAATTCAACACTCTATATGCTTCAGAGGATGGAGGAGCATTCAAGCCTATCCATCCACCTACAATATATGCAAAGGAGGGGGAATGCACCTGACTCAAGCGCAGTGGAGAATGATATCCATCTTGTGCAAGTTTCTCCAACCCTTCAAACTTGCCATATGTGAAGTCAGTTCAGACACTGGCAGCTTGAGTCAGGTCATTCCCCTCATCAGGCTTTTGCAGAAGCAGCTGAAGAAATTGAAGGAGGAGCTAAGACGGAGTGATTCCGCAAAGTTTGTGGGACTTGTGGATGGAGCCCTTCATTAGCTTTGCAGGATTCAAGGGTTTTCAATCTGTTGAATACTACATTTTGGCCTCGGTGCTCGATCCTAGGTTTAAAGCCTACATTGTATCTCTCTTTCTGGCAGACACAAGTCTACAGAGGTTCAAAGACCTACTGGTGAGAGAATTGTCAACTCAAGTGAAACGTGACCCATCAACAGCTCCTCCTTAATTTTCTCCCGCAACTGTGGCTGCAAACAAAATGATAAGATTTCCTAGCCCACCCGCTGGCGGTGATGCAGGGCAGTCAGGAGTGAGTGCTGACATCTTGTCCGGACTGAAGGACCTGCCAACGATTACTGATATGTCTACTGTCACTGCATATGATTATGTAACCATTAAAAGAATGGTGTAGGATTATATGAGTGACAGCATCCAAGTAGGCATGTCAGACAGTCCGTATGTATACTGGCAGGAAAAAGAGGCAATTTGGATGCCGCTGCACAACTTGCCTTTATTTTACCTAATTTGCCCCCCTCCAGTGTGTACTCCGAAAGAGTGTTTAGTGCAGCCGGTAACCTTGTCAGCAATCAGCGTAGGAGGTTACTTCCACAAAATGTGGAGAAGATGATGTTCATCAAAATTAATTAATTTTACATTCCTCCGGGATGACCTTTACGAGCAATTGCCTCCAGAAAGTACACAGGGACCTGTGATGGTGGATTCCAGTGGGGACGAATTAATACTCTGTGAGGAGGAAGATGTACACACTGAAAGGGGTGAGGAATTGGAGGATGAGGATGAGGTCGACATCTTGCCTCTGTAGAGCCAGTTTGTGCAAGGAGAGATTGATTGCTTCTTTTTTTTGGTGGGGGCCCAAGCAAACTAGTAATTTCAGCCGCAGACATGTGGCAGACCCTGCTGCTAAAATGATTGGTTTGTTAAAGTGTGCATGTCAGGTTATATAACATAAGGGTGGGTGGGAGGGCCCAAGGACAATTCCATCTTGCACCTCTTTTTCTTCTTTGCATCATGTGCTGTTTGGGGACTAGTTTTTTAAAGTGGCATTCTGTCTGACACTGCTGTACAACTCCAGGGGTACTGCCATATATGTCCAGGGGTACTGCCATATAAGTCCAGTCCAGTGGTGCTATCTTGTGCTGCATCAGTCCAGTGGTGGTGTCTTGTGCTGCCATAAGTCCAGCGGTGGTGGCCTGTGCTGTATATTATTTACTCCAAATAAAAGGTTTATATACATTACTTTTATTATTATAAAAATTATTTTTACAGGGTTTGCCCTGTGTAGCCCTGTGTAGTGTAGGGGTACGCTCGCCTTTGCTGCATATTATTATAATAGCTCCAAATAAAAGGGTTATTATTATCCAAATTAATTTTACAGGCTTTGCCGTGTATGTGTGCGTGTGTGTGCGTGTGTGTGTGTGTGTGTGTGTGTGTGTGTGTGTGTGTGGTTTAGGGGTACACTCTCCTGTGCCAAAAATATTGTGCGTGTATTACATCTGGGCGACTTGTGTCGCTTAGCTTAGTCATACAGCTACCTCATTGCACCTCTTTTTCTTCTTTGCATGATGTGCTGTTTGGGGCCTAGTTTTTTTAAGTGCCATCCTGTCTGCAACTGTAGTGCCACTCCTAGATAGGCCAAGTGTTTGTGCCGCACACTTGTGTCGCTTAGCTTAGTCATACAACTACCTCATTGCACCTCTTTTTCTTCTTTGCATGATGTGCTGTTTGGGGCCTAGTTTTTTTAGTGCAATCCTGTCTGCCATTGCAGTGCCACTCCTAGATGGGCCAGGTGTTTGTGCTGCACACTTGTGTCGCTTAGCTTAGTCATCCAGCCACCTCGGTGCAACCTTTTGGCCTAAAAACAATATTGTGAGGTGTTCAGAATAGACTGGAAATGAGTGGAAATGAATGTTATTGAGGTTAATAATACCGTAGGATCAAAATTACCCCCAAATTCTGTGATTTTAGCTGTTTTTATGTTTTTCCAAAAATCATCCAGATCCAAAACCAAAACACGAAAGGGTGGTTTTGGCAAAACCAATCCAGATTCAGAACACGAGCATGGAACCAGAACCAAAACCAAAACACCAAACACGAAAAGTTCCCGCCGCACATCTCTAGTTTAATGGTTATGGTTTTGTATACTGATGGTGATTCAACTTTGAGTTAGTCTTACTGTGGTAGTAAAAAACAACAGTTTTGTTGTTGCAGCAGGGCCATCTTAACAGCATTATAGGCCCTAGACAAAGCAATGCACTGGGGCCCCGACATAACCATTCATGGGAACCAATTCAAAAGTATAAAATACCCCTCCTGTGGTCATGCCCCATCTCTCCACGTGCTTTCATTCAGTAAATGGCTGTCAGCACACTGATTGGTGGATAGCTCCAACCATCCACCAATCAGCATGCAGGCAGGCAGCCATTCATTATCTGGCTGCAGGGTGGAAGGCAGGTGAAGAATGCTGCCTCGGCACTATGGTACTGTATGTTTGACCATCACCCACCTCTGATTGGAGACCCCTAGAAATGTGGGGCCCTGGGCAGTTATCTTTTGCTGCATTTCCATACTTCCCTAATACTTCCTAAAATATTGTGTCAATAAAATAATTGACCATTTAAAGGCAACACAGTTGTCTGTTTTTTCTTAATTATTTCAGTTGTAATGTTTAGTATGATACAAATGGGGGATAACAGAAGTCATCAAGCCATTAAAGTGTTCAGTTTTAACTAAGAACCCCTTCTCCTAACTTTGCAGGATTTGACCTCTTCTCCCCATCCTCCATTTACCTTTTCTGCAGTACATAATGATGCTAAATGCTCACTTTAACTATGTATTTTTGTGAATTTATATACTGTTTGCATTAGTCTGTACTTCTTTTTTGATGTCAGTTTTATCCCTTTTTTCAGTGCTACAGAACCTTTGTGGGACATTGTAAATATAAGATAACTAGCTGTTCTACCCATTCTTTACACAGGAGTTTCTGATTTTCACGGTTGTACATATAAATAAGTATAAAAAATGTGGTAAATCTATAGAGATGTAAATTTGAGACATCTTAATGTAAGCAAATATTAATCCATGGTTCTTGGCGTCACCCGAGGAGCACCGGTAGCAGATACAGTAAAAAGTGACAGGACTATTTTTGTAGTTTATTAAATTCTACACATTGGAAGTGCAATCTAAATTTTGATCTGATTGTCCGTTTGGGCATTATTGTTCACACAACGCAAGCCACACATTGGTAATGATGTCATTATTTTCATCCCCTTAGGGGAGGTTTATTAAGATTCTGATAAAGTAATTTTCCTATTTCCCAACTGAAGAATACCTATGTTATATTTCAGAGTCAGTCAGTCAGTGAGTGAGTGAGGACTTTCGCATATATATATATATATATATATAAAATTATATATGCAGACAAGATCATCCGGCACTAGTGATTAATACTTGCTCCGGTGCCCTCCATAAGGAAATAATCCAAGGATACAGAGCAGCAGAATGGCGGCACTCAGAGTCTTCTTACTCACAAATAGAGCTGAAAAAAACTTTTTATTGGGACATCAACGTTTCGGGTAAGCACCCGTCGTCAGGATAGCATAACAATAATTACCACATCTTACCACATTTAAATACCTCGGCATACCTCGTTAGACCTCCTGACCGGTTTCAGCTGGGCACCGCAGTATCAGATGCCGGCCTCCGTGTGAGTGTGCAGCGTGAACGCTGCTCCATCACGCTTTGTGACGTCATCAGTGTGCGTCTACCCAGTCCGTCCGGCCGGGCGTCATCGGGTTGTCACCATGGTAACTGAATACATAAACAAACATAAAAGCAAAGTGAGATAAGTAACATTAATGATTAAAAACACGAATAAAATATGTTACTAACAGTAACCAAAGGTGATGAGCTACTTAGTTGCATTGTTGGAGATAATAGATATCGCTACCACTGAACATGGAGTTTAATGTAAATTAGTGTGACCCACTCATTTAATGGGGAATTTATTCAGCCCTATATCTGGACTTAATGGTAACGAATAATCAAGGAATCAAACAAATAAATCAAACAAATCATGAGAATAGATAAGCGACTGCTGGGTTACATAAAACACTTTAGGCCTAGGGTGTCATTAAGTCCCCTAGGGGCTATAGTATCCAATTGGAAAATCCATCTGCTTTCCAATTGGAGGAGCATTTTTCCACGGTTGCCACCCCTAATAGTGGCTGGTACATGATCGATCAATTTTGATCGCAGACTAGCTATACTGTGTTTAGCCTGTGCGAAATGTCGCGCTACAGGTTGGTCACTGTCTCCTGACTGGATGGCTGCCCTGATGGCGGATCTGTGTCCTGCCATCCGTTCCCTAAACTGTCGTTCGGTTTTGCCAATATAACTCAGTCCACAAGGACAAGTTAAGATATATATGACAAATTTAGTGGTGCACGTTAGTGCATGTCTAATTGTATATTTTTTTCCTGAGTGGGGGTGATTGAACGTACTACCTGGGATTAGGGACCTACAGGTGGTACACCCTAAGCAGCGATAACATCCTGTTCTCTGTGTTAAAAAGTGTGTTTGTGTTTTCTTCTTTAAAGTGGTGACATCTCTCTTGACTAAGCGGTCGCCCAAATTACGGCCTCTAGTATAACAAGAAAGGAGGCGTGAATCTTTAAGTGAGATCAGGTTTTTATCCGTGTTGATTATGGGCCAGAACTTTTTAGCTACTTTATTAGTGAGTTGGCTCCTGGTGTTATATCTATTTACCCAGGGCACAAAAGGGGTAGTTGACGATGTTTCTCTAGTAGTGCTAAGTACTACATCTCGGGGGGTAGCTAGTACTTTGTCCCTGGTCTTCTCCAATTCAATACGGGGATACCCTCTCTCAACAAATTTATCCACCATCTCAGACATGGCTTTTATTGTTTCCACTGGGTCGCTAGTAATTCTTCTCACTCGCAACATCTGCGAGTAAGGGAGACCTTTGCGAAGTGCTTGTGGGTGAAAACTGTCGTGTTTGAGAATGGTATTCCTGTCAGTTTCCTTCACATACATTGCTGTAGTTATTCTCCCAGATTGGAGTGAAATCTTGACATCAAGGAAATTAATGGCTATTGATGAAATATTGTATGTGAATTGGACTGCATGTCCTGTCCTATTATGGGTAGTTAATAAGGTAATTAACGATGATTCATCGCCCTCCCAAATAAGCAGGAGGTCATCAATAAACCTTACATAAAGTGGCAGGTGAATCATTACATCAGGTTTAGACAATAATAGCTGTTTCTCAACCATAATCATAAATGCGTTGGCGTACGATGGGGCCACATTCGACCCCATCGCACACCCTGCCAGTTGTACATAGAAGTGTGCATCATACATAAAATAATTTCTAGTGAGGACTAGATTAAGGAGTTGTAGAAATAAATGTACCGGGGGCCCTTTATAGTGTGGATTGTCAGTAATCAGTAATTCCACAGCTCTTAACCCGTCAGTATGGGGAATACATGTATACAGACTATTAACGTCTGCACTACATAGTAATGTATCTTGGGGGAGTGGTCCCAAATTCTGGATTTTTAACAATAAATCTGTCGTATCTTTAAGGTAAGTACTTGAGTTCTGAACACATGGATTTAATAGTGAATCTAAATACACTGATATTGGTTGGTAAAGAGAGCCCCGGGCAGATATGATAGGTCTGCCTGGGGGCTTCTCCAACCCTTTGTGTATTTTTGGTACTGTATAATAAATAGGTACCACTGGGAATTCAACTGTGAGTGCTTTGGCTACTTCAGGAATAATGTGCAGTTGTGTGACCGCAGCTGATAGAATTGAATCTATTTCTAATTTATAACTCATCGTTGGATCACTAGATAATAACTCATAAGTGTTAGTATCAGATAGTTGTCGTAGACATTCAGCATCGTAATCTTCAAGGGATTGTACTACAACCGCTCCACCCTTGTCAGCTTTACGTATGACAATATCTGTGCGTTTACTTAACTTGCTGACTGTCTCTAGTTCTTCTTTGGACATGTTGTTTTTAAATGGTTTTTCATGTTGGGATACTGTGCCTAATTGATCCATCAATCTAGTGTATGTCCTAATTGATGGGTTGGCACTAATTGGATCAAACGTGGATCTGGGTTGTAGCTTCTTTAAGTTCCTCGGTAGTGCTGCTTCTGTAGAGTTATTAATCGATGGTTGTATTTCCTTGAAGTGTTCCTTAAGTCTCAAAGTTCGATTGAGCTTATAAGTATCCACTTTCCACTGAAAGCTGTCAAACTTAGTGGTGGGGATATAGGAAAGACCTTTAGAGAGGACATCATATTCTTGGTCTGTTAACGGAATCGTGGATAAATTGAACACCTTGTCTATTTTCTGCGCGGCGGTCTGCCTCTTCCTCTGCCTCGCGTTTTGTCTCCCCCTCCTCGTTTTTCTTTTACTGGGCCTGTTTTGGTTACCTGAGTGGCAACCCCTAAAGGGTGGTATTGGCCCATGGAGGTGGATGGTTGAGGCTCAGATTCACTTGCTGAATGTCCCAATAAAAAGTTTTTTTCAGCTCTATACGTGAGTAAGAAGACTCTGAGTGCCGCCATTCTGCTGCTCTATATATATATATATAGATAATAAAAGTAAAGACTGTAAGGTTACAGAGGATTCTAAAATCATATATTTATGCTTCAGCGTAGAAGACTCTAAATTCTCCAACTAACCATAACAAATTGTTGCATAAGAAATAGATTTTAGTTGTATATGAATATTTATTATTATGATGATGATGATGATGATGATGATGAATAATTGCAATGTACAGTATGCATGCATGCTCAACCACTTTATAATATATCAAAAGCTAATATATTCACACTTATAGATATAGGGCCACTAATTGTCCTTTATTTTTCTTTTATTCCAAGTATGAGCTACCCACTAAAATCATACAACTACCTGCTCATATATATCCACTAAGGACAAATAATACCCTAATTTTATAGAATGATGTTACCTAGTGATCTCCGGTTGTCAGCCCAATGAAATATCTGTTTCTACTGTGCGTAGGCAATATGTGTATGCTAAAAGCTCTTCATAAATAATAACATAATAAAGAG
Organism: Pseudophryne corroboree; assembly: GCF_028390025.1. Taxonomy (NCBI): domain Eukaryota; kingdom Metazoa; phylum Chordata; class Amphibia; order Anura; family Myobatrachidae; genus Pseudophryne; species Pseudophryne corroboree. The sequence goes on along the minus strand of NC_086446.1, from coordinate 209,073,669 downwards.
AAGCATTAATGTAATATATATTAGTATATCCAATGTGACTACTCTCCAATAAATAATATTACAAAGTTGGTTCCATACATTGTAGGCTTATGTCATAGATTATTTTTTATTTTCCATTTAATCTCTTTACAAGAAGACTGTTTGCAGATATAATAAACTAAACATGTTTTTGTCATGATGGGATTTAGAACCAAACAGAGTTATAAGTATGTTCTGTTGTCCTATGCTGTTCTCTAATGATTAACGCAATTCCAGAGCATATGTCTGCAATAATCAGTCGACATTGCTAAAGGGAGAGAAGATAAAAAGTTTTATAAATTTTCATTAATCAGTAATTGAGTAGAGAAATGAGCTAGAACATGTAGTTTGAAAAAAAATTCAGCTAGAAACCTTCTTTACACAGCCATGCATAAATACAGGGCTTTCAAAAGTGTATAAGACGGTGAAAATGATGCTTTAAGCCATACTGTGTAATCCCCAAAGCTGGTAGTATATGCCATTCTAGCACACAAGGGAATACATTTTCCAGTAGTCCAATTTGTTTTTAAGGAGGTCCGCCCTGAGCTCTACAAAAGGCAGACTGCATTATTCACTCAAATAAACTGAGATCTGACATGTTTGTACGAAAACCTCAAAGTAACTTGATTTAAATTACACTAGATCTTCAAAGATTTTTGAGCAGAAGGATTTAAGAAAAGTTATTAAGATTTTGAATGGTAAATAAGATTTGAAATGCAAGAGCAGATTTGAGTTTGTGTGAATAAGAGGGAGATGCTTTGAAAGTGTTAGACATGGTGTGGTAACTGAAAAGTAAAGAAGCTTGACTTAATTCTAAAGATTATATTCATCTCTTGTACTAAGGACTGAGCTGATGAGTGTGAGACTCGCTACTCCCATATTGATAGCTGAATTTCCTGCAGTAGAAAATGTCAAATATAAATCTGTGCAACTAGCTTTAGGTATCTATGGGGCATATGTTGATGGGTTGATTAGTTTTTCTTTTTACATTATTGCCACTTAAAATCTACACAGAGATCTAAATCTCTGCCCATATTACATCTGCCCCACCTGCAGTGCAACATGTTTTGCCCAGTTGTGTGCTGTTTTGCTTTACTTAAAAGCATGAATCAGGCCCACTGTAATCATCTGCCTTTGTCACGAATCGATGTATCTGGCCAAATGGAACAAGAGCGATTATACAACGAATAACCTCACACATTGACCAGATAAAATCAATTTTACTGGTAAGTAAAACATTTCCTTTGTACTAAGGCAACTTTCTGCATTCATGGAAATTTATGTATATACGAGTTGGTATTGGGATCCCGGCACTTGGCGCATGCGCACTGCCCCTGAAAACGGGGAAATGCGATCATATCTCAGTAGCATCTGCAGCTGAATAAGGCACCAACAGCATCCAACAAACAGGTGTACAATATACTGTGCAACAGCCCCAAAATGTTCCTGTGCATATTTTTATCTTGTTTCTTCAACTTTTAGAGGAGACATGATTAATCATATCAGGAAGACTCTCTCTATGCAAAAGGTACAGTTACTTCCTTATTTAGACTAATTGCTGGGAAAAAAAAGTTTATTTGACTTCCCCCATGGTAAATATAACACATCACAATTATACATAGTATAATATCAGTGTGTACACTAATAATAATAATAATAATAATAATAATATATATGGCTATATTTATGGCTCTTTGTCAAGCATGATATTTTGTACATGTAATTAGATCACTTTTATTGGCTTAGCTCTTACCAGGTAAAGCTAACTTTGGGAAAACACGGTCAGGAATGCATGTTGAGCAGGGTTAGAGGGAGCCATATGTGAACAGTCTGGACACTGGCAGTAGCTGCTGCTTAGAATACCATACTGCTGCAGAACTAGTTTGGTTGTGTACAAGCTAGGCTATGGTCCCTCAGGTCACTAGGATACCTATATACCAACAGACACTGCTGTTTACCACAGCAGGACTCCATATGGACATTGGACACTGGCAGGCGGGAACAGGCCAGTCAGCAAACACCGTTAAGCATCAGCATAAAAACCGTTGATAGCAAACATTGCAAACCCATCACCAATGGTAAAAACCATTGAACATCTGAAGCAAAACATCAATGGTTCCAATGTTTTACCATTGTATTCCAATCCTAACACAGGACCCTTGCCTCACCTACTGTATACCAGCTGCCTATTCCTGCCCTGAAGTTCTAATAGATAAGCATAAACAAATGATTTTGTAAATTACAATCCTCACATTATGGAATAAACTCTCGGGAAATAGAATAGACTACAATTTACAAACATTGGTCACAATGGTTTTGCCTTTTAAATGATCGCCACTTTAAAATTTATGACAGAATGCCCAATATCACACCGATGCTTGCACGTAACAGACTATTACATTTCCTCCTCTATCTTTTTTATTACCTGGTTCCCACCTGCTCCTTTGTCTACACTTCAGGCCTGATGTTTACATAGTTGAGCTATTATTTATTTATTACCAGTTATTTATATAGCGCACACATATTCCGCAGCGCTTTTACAGAGAATATTTGGCCTTTCACATCAGTCCCTGCCCCAGTGGAGCTTACAATCTATATTCCCTACCACATCTACTGTGAATGCAGAAATTAATCTTAAAACCCCTATGGTGCATGTATTGCAGTTAGTGCATGCACAAATGAGCTTTTGCGTACACACTGGTATCAAAAATGGCAAAGGTATACCATAGGCATTCCTGGATGATGAGTGGGAGGTGGTCTGACATGAATGCAAACAAATCCTTTGCATGGGTGTGCTATGGGAGTGTCGTGGGCTTGTTGTTGAAAGCGGCTGCATTCTCAGACACATAGCTGCTTCTAGAGAGGCTATGGGCCTAATTCAGCGTTGATCGCAGCAGCAAATTTATTAGCAGTTGGGCAAAACCATGTGCACTGCAGGGGGGGCAGATGCAACATGTGCAGAGAGAGTTAGATTTGGGTGAGGTGTGTTCAAACTGAAATCTAAATTGCAGTGTAAAAATAAAGCAGCCAGTATTCACCCTGCACAGAAACAAAATAACCCACCCAAATCTAACTCTCTCTGCACATGTTATATCTGACCCCCCCCCCCCCCCCCCCCTCCTGCAGTGCACATGGTTTTGCCCAGCTGCTAACAAATTTGTTGCTGCAATCAACTCTGAATTACCCCCATGTTCAGATGGAGGCACTGCCACAGGGCAGGTGCAGGTGTCAATGGTGCATGCGTGGGTGACACCGATGATGACATGTCCAGAACCACTGGCGGAGATACACCATGCACAGGCACTGAAAGTGGGCATCTCAGGGCTTGCACATTTGGTGAACGCTGTTACTTAAAGGGAATGCTGAATCTAATCTACCATTTGTATGTCATAGAGGCTATGGTTCCAGCAACAGATGGTACAGCTGATGAAGCAGCACCCACCTCTGAAGTAGGGAGACAACTTGTACTCAAACTATACTATATTATTATTTTTTTTGTGCCCAAAGAGCTCCTCCTAATATAGCAGGGCAGCCTTCATTAGCATTTAGTAACCCTTTATTGGTTCACTGCACAGTTACACTGGTGCTGTAACTGCTGGTAATGCAGCCCATAGCTCCTAATACAGGGGCAACAGTAACCCTTGGTGCAGTGCCGTAACTACGTGTGTGCCAGGTGTGCCTGGCACACAACGCAGTCGCACTGAAGGCGCAATGGCCCCCATTCCCTAAAGTCAGCGGCTTGTAATGAGTCAAATTGACACATTACAAGCCGCCTGTGCCAGAGGAGGAGAGGGAGCAGCGGAGAAGGAGGAGGAGGGAGGGGGAGGAGGGAGCCGCAGCAGCGCTATGTAATTGGTGGCGGCGCCGCTGCAGCAGTCCCTCTCCTTCCGCATTGGCTGTCCGGCACTGCTGTGAATGCTGGGATGCGCTTCCCTTATCCCAGAATTCACAGCGGCGGTGGCCAGTCAATGTGGAAGGAGAGGGACAGCTGCAGCGGCACTGCCGGCAATTAGACTGCGCTGCTGCAGCTCCCTCCTCCTCCTTCTCCCATGCCCCCGGAGCTGCCAGCACCGAGGACCCTGACTGCCTAAACCAGCGGAGAGATGGTAAGTATCATCTATTCTATCTATCTATCTATCTATCTATCTATCTATCTATCTATCTATCTATCGGTCTTTCTACCTAATGTGTATAAGGGGGACTCTGTCTGCTGTAAAGTGTAAAAAAGGGGACTCTGACTGCCGTAATGTGTAAAAAGGGGGATGCAGTCTGCCGTAATGTGTAAAAAAAAGGGATTGATGTCTGCCGTAATGTTTAAAAAGGGGACGCAGTCTCCGTAATGTGTAAAAAGGGGATGCTGCCTGCTGTAATATGTAAAAGGGGGATGCAGTCTGCCGTAATGTGTAAAAAAGGGGGCGTTGTCTGCCGTAATGTGTAAAAATGGGACGCAGTCTACCGTAATGTGTAAAAAGGGGACGCTGTCTGTCGTAATGTGTAAAAAGGGGACGCTGTCTGCCGTAATGTGTAAAAAGGGGGATGCAGTCTGCCGTAATGTGTAAAAAAAGGGATTGATGTCTGCCGTAATGTTTAAAAAGGGGACGCATTCTCCGTAATGTGTAAAAAGGGGACGCTGCCTGCTGTAATGTGTAAAAGGGGATGCAGTCTGCCGTAACGTGTAAAAAAGGGGGCGTTGTCTGCCGTAATGTGTAAAAAGGGGACGCTGTCTGTTGTAATGTGTAAAAAGGGGACGCTGTCTGCCGTAATGTGTAAAAAGGGGGATGCAGTCTGCCGTAATGTGTAAAAAAAGGGATTGTTGTCTGCCGTAATGTTTAAAAAGGGGACGCAGTCTCCGTAATGTGTAAAAAGGGGACGCTGCCTGCTGCAATGTGTAAAAGGAGGATGCAGTCTGCCGTAATGTGTAAAAAAGGGGGCGTTGTCTGCCGTAATGTGTAAAAAGGGGACGCAGTCTGCCGTAATGTGTAAAAAGGGGACGCTGTCTGTCGTAATGTGTAAAAAGGGACGCTGTCTGCCATAATGTGTAAAAAGGGGGACGTTGTTTGCCGTAATGTGTAAAAAATAAGGCGCTGTCTGCCGTAATGTGTGAAAAGGGGATGCAGTCTGCCGTAATGTGTAATAATAGGGGGCGCTGTCTGCCGTAATGTGTAAAAAGGGGAAGCTGTCTGCCGTAATGTATAAAAAGGGGACGCAGTCTGTCGTAATGTGTAAAAAAGGGGACTGTCTGCCGTAATGTGTAAAAGGGGTGATAATCTTCTGTAATGTGTAAAAAGGGGGACTATCTGCTGTAATGTGTATAAAGGGGGACTCAGTCTGCCGTAATGATTAAAAAAAGGGGACGCAATCTGCCGTAATGTGTAAAAAGGGGAATCTGTCCACCGTAATGTGTAAGAGGGGCTGTACCTGGTGTAGTGGCGCTACTGTGCAGCATAATTTGAATAATGGAGACTACTTTAATATGTAATATGAATTGGTTTTATTTTGTGGCCATACCCCTTCCCCATGAAGCCACGCCCCTATATTTTTGGTGCGCCTACGATGCGCACTGCCCCTTTTTTACATACTGGTGATTGCCGATGCCCTATCTTGCACACAGCGCTAAAATCTCTAGTTACAGCACTGTCTTGGTGCACACTGATGTTGTTTTTTGTCACTGCCAGTGCCTACTGTGTAGACCAGAGCTCCTAATACAGGGCAGCATTAACACTTTACTGGTGCACACAGGTGTTGTAACTGCCCACAGTGTAGCCCATATCTCCCACAGTGCAGCCAAGAGCTTCTTATATTAATATAGGGCATCTTGAACTCTTCATGGGTGCAACTGGTGCCATCAAAAGTTTTTGGTGTAAGCCACCATTACTATAAAATAAGCGCTGAGAGTATGCCCAGATGTGACACTCTCATTCATCCCCCAGACTCTAACAATTCTTTCTTCTTTGAGTCTCTGCCATCTCCCATCCTTTAATTTTCTATACCCTTCTTCACTTAATGAGCCACACTCCTTCAATCATTTACCCTATCTCTATTATTCTCCTCCCCTAGACCCTGCACCCTCCTTTTCTTTGCATTTTGCGGTCTTCATCCTTTCCTGGAACACCTCAGGCAATCAGCAAAGACCAGAAACACTTCTTTCCACAGAGGTAAGTAGATGGGAAAGGTTGATGGTGGTGCATATTAATGCAACTTGTGAGTGGAGTGGGGCTGTATAAATTTTATGAGATTATTTAGTGTTATCAAGGAGGTATTATGAAGTTTGTGTTTTTAGATTGGCAGGACAGTTCCTATTTTATGGCATGGACACTCATTTCTACCCCTAGACTATAGTGTCCAGCGAGGATGCAAATCATTGTGGGCACTCTCTCTCTACTGCTCTGTAGAATGTGAATAGATGCCGTATGGCTTCTAAAGAATGACTGGAACAAGGGACACGCTGTGAGGCAACGCCCCATGCTGTGAAGCCATGCCCCTTCCCTTCACACACAGGGGAACCAAGCCAGTGTTTTGCCTAGGGTCCTATGTAGTCTTAATCCAGCTCTGCTAGGTCTGCTGAATTTACGTGATTGAAAGGACAGGAAACTATGTCATCAGCTGTTACCTACTCACTGGACAATTAATGATTTTTAAATTGTTCTGTCAAAATAAAACCATTGGACCAGTTTTTTTAGGGGTAAGTGCAGGATATTGTTTCATCTTTTATTCAGGTCTTATATGTATTTTGGGGCTGATTCAGAGATGGATGCAGCCACAAATCTGTATGCAGTGGCCACGTCCATCTGGTCTGCGCATGCGCTCTGGCCGCAGTGCGCGTGTGTGACCCTTCTCCTTGCGGCCACATCCAGGAAGGATGTGCCCGCAAGATGACTGACAGCAGTGCGCATTTGCAGGGCGGTGTTGGGGGGACGGGTCAAACCGGGGTGGGCTGTGACTATTTTTTGGGGGCGGCTGCATGATGTCACACGCAACCGCTCGATTAAAAAAATGGCGGCCGACCACCTGACAGTGCAGTCAGGCTGCACTGCCAGGGGTCAACCTTGGTTTGATGGATATAAGACGCATTGGAAGGTGGCCTGTCACACATGCTGGGTGTCCTCATCATGTGAGTAGATGGACGCAGATCTGTCTGTGTATGCAGCGATCTGCGGCCATCTCTGAATCAGCTCTTTATGTAAATGACTTGTTTGTATTGTATTTCTAAAATAATGTAATATATTATTTAGATCTATTAATACTAATTTATTTCTACAATAATATTAAAAACAGGCAGAAATAGGTTCTATGCTGTGAATAATTAATATAGAAATTTAGCTGAAACGTTTTATATTTTCCTTTAAACACATTATTTCTGAAATCAGGAGGTGTTATATGACACCCAAAAAATATTTATAGGGATTTATCTAGGGAAATAATTGCTCAGATATGGGCTACCCATAATTCGTTTTGTTTTTCATGGTCTAATAATCCCTATAAAACTGTGATGACCTTTAGCAGCCATTAAAACTCACTATCCACTTGAAAGAGAAGAAAGTATAAAGTAAGATCACATTTCAGGCTCAAATAATGGTCTTGTGCGTGAAGGGAAAGACAATTTAGATCCTACAAGGCACAGGTTGGCGGCTGTTGTAGTTAGTATCTTGAATTTGGTGACTTTACGACTCTGAGATTGTCAAGAGTACAATAAATTTCTGCACCTGCCTAGTGTTATCTGAAGGAACCCTTGATTCATTTCCTGTAATAACTGTCATTCCTAATTTTTGATGTTAATAGTGTTTAAGTGTGTGAGTGGCTGGACTAACACACTATCACAGCTCCACTACACTGGCTGGATTTATTAATATTGCACTGAAGAGTAATATTTATTAGACAGAAATATGTGTCCTCCTGTCATGGCTTGAAATAAAAGCAGTGCTGCAGCATAAAGAATGAAGACTATTGGAAAAGTGTCTTAAAAGGCTAGGGGAAATACAATGAATATTTATATTTGATTTAAGCCTCCATTATACTCCCGCAGGTTTTTATCTTTTTAGCAGCAATAAAAAGAAGTCACCTGTAGCATGTAGTTAGAAAGTGGTGTGGACAGTCATAAAATGAAGCTCGGTCTAGAAGAAAGAAAGGGACCCATTTATCAATGAGTTTTATCTATTTAAAACTTGTTTCATAAGAGAAATGGTGCCCCAGCCAATCGGCTCCTATCGATCATTTTTCAAATACATGACAGGAGCTGATTGGCTGGAGCACCATTTATGATATGCAAAAAAGTATTAGTTTGGTTGTATTACAGTGCACATACAGTTATTGTAGACATGTAGTAATAGACTGGAGGTCTTGGTGGCAAGCAGTAACACATCAGCATTGGGTTGCTGAAGTCTTCAGTGATTAAATCTAGGTGGGGCAGGCAGGTACAGACACATACACAGCTGCATCTTTTGGGGATTGCCCGTCTTCAACTATATGTAAATGGAACTAGAAAGCCCTTCCCTGGTGTATATCTGTGCCTCTATGAATGTGCAAGGACTGGGATGCCCTCTTTGTAAAGTGCTGCAGAATATGTGCGCTCTATATAAATAACCGGTAATAAATAAATAAGTGCCTGTATGCCAGGTATGTATTTGTGTCTGCTCCCGGAGGGGGCACTAGTGGGTCAGTGGTGGTGTGATAAAGAAAGAGAGGAGGCTGGAATAGATTTCTGCGCATGTGATGTTTATTGATATTACACACATAGGGTATTGGAAACTGGATCAACGGTGGTAAGTGCATATAAATCAGCATGGAAGCTGATAGAGTCTCTAATATCAGAAGAGTCTCTAGGACAGTGATTGCAAACATTGACACTCCAGCTGTTGATGAACTACACATCTCAGCATGCCCTGCATCAGTTTTAGCATGGCCAAATAGCAAAACTGATGCAGGGCATGCTGGAATGTGTAGTTCAACAACAGCTGGAGTGTCAAGGTTAGCCATCACTGCTCTCAGTGATGGCTAACCTTGACACTCCAGCTGTTTTTGAACTACATATCCCAGCATGCCCTGCTACAGTTTTGTTATTTGGCCATGCTAAAACTAATGCAGGGCATGCTGGGATGTGTAGATCAACAACAGCTGGAGTGTCAAGGTTAGCCATCACTGCACTAGGAGAATGTTCAGTCTGGGAACTGATGATGAACAGGTTTTAACAACTATCGGGCTGGGAACTGATGGTGAACAGAAGCAATTGATGGTCAGTGTGGGAACCGATGGTGGACTTGAACTGTGGATATCGACCTGGAAACTGATGAAGTACTGGAACTGTGGATAGCAGGCTGCAAACCCAATGATGAACTTGAATTGTGGATATTGGCCTGGGAACCAATGGTAAACAGGAACAGACGATGATCGGCCTGGGAACCAACAGTGAACAGGAGCAGATGATAATCGGCCTGGGAACCGATGGTGAAAAGGAGAAATTGATGGTCAGCCTAGGAGCCATTGGTGAACAAAAGCAGATTTACTAAAAGGTGTGTACACACGGTGAGATTTTGACTTTTTCGATTCTCACTGTGCGATATGACAAAATATGTGATGTTATGTATACTGTACAGAGAGGATGTAATTAGATAGGGAAGCACTGAAGGTTATGTGGGTGGGTCTGGAATTTGATAGGCTTGTCTGAAGAGGTGAGTTTTCAGGGAACGTTTAAAGGTTTGGAGACTAGAGGCGAGTCTTATTGTGCGTGGGAGGGCATTCCACAGAGTGGGTGAAGCCCGGATAAATTCCTGTAATTTTCAGTGTGAACAAGTAATGTGTGTGGATGAGAGACCTAGATCTTGTGCAGAGAGGAGAGGTCGGGTAGGGAGATATTTTTAGATGAGTGAAGAGATGTATGTTGGTGCAGTTTGGTTAATAGCCTTGTATGTCAGTAAAAGTATTTAATATTTAATATGGTAGAATACCGGTAACCAATGGAGGTACTGACATAGCGGGGAAATCTTCAGACGATGAACGTCTAGCGAGGAGGATTAGCCTTGCAGCTGCATTCAAAATGGATTGTAGTGGTGAGAGCCTATGTTTGGGAAGACCGGTCAGTAGACTATTACAATAATCAGTGCGGGAGATAATGAGAGCATGGATTAGAGTTTTTGCTGTCTTGTGTAAGATATGGTCGTATTTTGGATATGTTTCTTAGATGTATGTAACATGATCTTGAGACAGATTGAATGTGGGGAACAAAGGACAGTTCAGAGTCAAGAATGACACCTAGGAAGCAAGCTTGTGGAGTAGGGATGATTGCCGAGTTCTCAACAGTGATATAGATATCAGGTTGGAAAATACTATTGGCCGGTGGAAATATAATTAATTCTGTTTTGGAAATATTAAGTTTGAGGTGGCGAGATGTCATCCAAGATGAAATGGCAGAAAGGCATTCAGTGACACGGCCCAATACAGATGGTGACAAATCAGGGTAGGATAGGTAGATTTGGAATCATCCGCATATAGATGGTACTGCAATCCGAAAGAGTTGATTAGTTTGCCAAGAGATGTGGTATAGATAGAGAAAAGCAGAGGACCTAAGACTGAGCCTTGCAGTACTCCAACTGAGAGAGGTAGTGAAGAGGAGGTGGAATCAGAGAAACGAACACTGAAGGAGCGATAAGATAGGTAGGATGAGAACCAAGAAAGGGCTGTGTCCTGAATACCTAGGGATTGTAGTGTTTGTATGAGAAGAGAGTGGTCAACAGTGTCAAAAGCAGCAGAGAGCTCAAGGAGAATAAGTAGAGAGTAATGTCCTTTAGATTTAGCAGTGACCAAATCATTCACTACCTTAGTCAGTGCTGTCTCTGTGGAGTGTTGGGCACGAAATCCTGACTGAAGTGGATCAAGTAGGCTGTGTGAGTTAAGAAAGTGTGTGAGGCGAGTATAGGCAAGTCTCTCAAGTAGCTTGGAGGGGCATGGGAGCTGAGAGATGGGACGGTAGTTTGAGAGAGAGTTTCAGGTCAGAGTTTTGTTTTTCAGAATGGGAGTAATCACTGCATGCTTATATAGAGAAGGAAAGACACCAGTAGACAGAGATAGATTACAGATTTTCGTTAAGGTTGGGATGAGCACAGCAGACAGAGCTTTACTAATTTGCGAGGGTATAGAGTCAAGGGGAGAGGTATAAGAGTAGGCAGATGAAAAGAGTGCAGATACTTCATCTTCATTTGTAGGATCAAAGGAAGAGAAGGTGTTAGAGGGTTCAGGCAAGGAATTGAGCAGGTCACTTGCTGTGGAAGAGCATACCATTTCATTTCAGATCTTGTCAATCTTGTCCTTGAAATAGAAGGCAAGATCTGGCGCACTGACAGTGGCTGGTGGGTTGGGTGAGGGAGGGACAAGAAGTGATTTAAATGTATTAAAAAGTCAATTGGGGTTAGAGGCTTGAGCAGAGATGAGAGATTGAAAATATGTTTGTTTGGCAGTGTCCAGAGCATTACGATTAGAGTGGTAGGTGGTCTTATATGTGAGATCACTTGAGCTACAAGATTTACGCCACTGGCGTTCTACTTTACGTGAGAGTTTTTGTAGGTGTCTAGTGTATTTAGAGTGCCACGGTTGACATCTAAGTCTGCGTAGAGTGTAATGGGTAGCTCGAGCCACTTCATCAAGTGCTGTTTCTAGAGTTTGGTTAAGGTGTGACATAGCAGTCTCAGGAGAGGTGAATGTAGAAATTGGTGAGAGCAGTGGTTGCAGAGAGGTAGATAGTTGTTGAAAATTAATTGTGTTAATATTTCTGCGGGTTAAAGGCATCTTTGTAGATTTCAGGAATATTGAGTTTGAAGTAATGGAGGAGAGCATGCAGGTGATAAGGTTGTGATCTGAGAGAGGGAAAGGAGTGTTAGTGAGTTCAGAAACAGAGCATATTGAATACAAGATCAAGGCAGTGTCCCTCCTGATGAGTAGGGGAGTCTTTCCATTGGGAGAGGCCAAGAGAGGAGGTTAAAGAGAGTAGTTTAGAGGCATGGGGAGATTGTGGACTGTTAATAGAGATATTGAAATCACCCATAATGATGGTGGAGATGTCAGAGGATAGAAAGTGAGGGAGCCAAGCAGAATAATCTTCCAGAAACTTTTTGGGTTGCCCAGGTGGGTGATAGATAGCTGCAACACGCAGAGAGAAAGGGGTGAAAATCCTAATAGAGTGTACTTCAAATGATGTAAATGTGAGTGAGGGAACAGGTGGTAAAACGATGTGTGTGTAAGATTTGGACAGTAATATTCCAACACCACCTCCTTTAATGTTACCAGGCCTGGGGGTGTGTGTGAAGTGGAGGCCACCATGTGACAGTGCTGCAGGGGAGGCCGTGTCTGATTGTGTGAGCCATGTTTTTGTTATAGATAGAATATTGAATTTTTTTGCATGAATAGATGTTAATTTGTTGCAAACAGAGTGTGCATTCCATAAAGCACATTTTAGTGACTTGGAGGGAGATGGGAGACATGTGATGTTGATAAGGTTTGTTGGATTTATATTCCATTGTGTGTCAGCTGAATGTGAGCGTGGTATGTGGAAGGGACCTGGATTTGGGGATATGTCACCAGCTAGTAGAAGCAGAAGAAGGTATAGTTGCGGGAGGTGTGTGATAGTTTCTTATGGTGACAGGTTGAGGATGTGACAGTTAGTGTACATAGATAGGTTAAGAGGGGAGTGGATAAATGAGGCTGTAATGTGTACAGAGTGATAAATAACAGGAATAGTGAAGGACAATGTCATTTTATAGAGGATACCACGAAGTGCTATTAGGAAAAACAGTTTGTATATAATAGAATAAGAGAGATAAGTAAAGAAACATAACCTTTTTTTTTATGAACAAGGACCACCTTCACCAATGGACATAGCCATACCGTCTGGCTTATTCTTGATCTCCCAGGCCCACATTTAAAGGCCCACCAAACCCTAAGCCCTGTCAGCTTGTACCACTTAATACTACCCCATCTCCCTCACTACAGATATTATTTTCCTCCTTTCACTGCCGTACTCCCCCCGTCCCTGCTCCCAAGGCCCACTCAAAACTTTACCACTCACCCACACATAACCCTCCACCAACACTCACCCACCACACATTCCCAACCACTCACTCCCATTCATTTTCCATCTGTACCTAGATAATGCCAACATTAACTTGAGAACCAAATAATGAACACCCATAGCCCCTCCAGTGTATGTAAACATTAACCAAGTCAAAACCTAATCAACGGAAAAAAGTGAAAAGATTACAGAAAGCCATATTAGATCTCAGAGAACAGAAAATTAATCCGCCACCCACTAAGGGGGTTTCAACTGGCGCCACAAGCGACAACAGCTGAGGGGGTCCAACTTCTCCTCCAACTCCATCATCCATTTTACCTCATGCAAGATCAAGCCCACCACATCTCCATAGGGAAGGACTTTACTCCTCAACGAGACCTGAAAATGTGCATAAATCATAACCCTCGTACCCTTTGAATGCTCCATAAGCCTATTCCTGGTAATTCAAACCAGAAAGGCAAGGCATTCCCAGAGCACTTGATACTTTCTTATCAACACCTATGTTAAAGGGACAATGAAGCAAGAAGTGGTCCATACTCTCCTCCATTCCTTGTCATTCATCCCGTGGACAATCACGATCATTGGGACTTCTAAACTTTAAATTGCCCCTAACATAGATCTTCCCCTGGAAAGAGCCAGGCGATGTCCCTGAATTTTAATGGGATCCTCTGAGAATTTATCAGAGCAATTCTCTCAGAACATACAACTCCTGGCAATCCCTCAGGGCCAATGGAACATGGAAGTGAGTTTTCAAGACCCTCTTCCCCAACTCCTTCCTCCTGAGGTCCCTTAACTCCCCGACTTCCAAATCCCATCGCCCCATTACTCTCAAACACTGAACCACATAGATCGGGAGGCCTCTCCTAACCCGGAGACTTTTCAAATGACCTCCTTTTAACCATGCCGTGAGAAAGGGGGACATCCATTCCCCAAAACCATCTGCCCACCGAGGCTCTGTAAGGAGACCACCTTAATTCATCTTTAAAAAAAACTATTATAAAAAAAAAAGACTACGGGGTTCACCAATGCCCCTCTTTACCATATTAATTTTGTTCCCCTACAACCGCAGGAAGAACAACGAGCCTGTTAAACATGCCAAAACTATCCTGTCTGTATTAGAAAGGGCGATGGGTCACAAGTTCTCAATATGGGTTGGGTCTTTCCCTTTGGAGAGCAAGATAAGAGCAGAAAGTCTTATGGAGTAAGGGAGTTCACCCTCTGCCAGACTACAAATGGAGCCATCTTCATCTATCCCTTTAAAAGGATTAATTGAGCCAGGGCAGTCGGACTTAATCCCCTGCTGTAATGACTTAATCTCCTGCTGTATTGTTCTCTCTGTACTATATTGCAGCTGAGAACAATAGCGGAAAGGTTTATGCTAATAAGCCGTGGTGCACCTAGGCGCAGCAGAGTAGGTTAGATGAGCGAGGCTCCATCTGTACTATTAAAAACCTCAACAAGACGCGGCGCCAGGATGTCCAAAAACTCTTTATAAAACTCTGCCGTTAAGCCATCTGGCCCAGTTGATTTTTTTGGATGTTAACCCGCCAATGGCCTCTCTAACTTCCTCCACTGATATCTCACTCTCCAAACAGTCAATTAAGGCATCTGGTTCCACAAGACCTGGTGTCCCAAAAAGAAATTCCACCATAATCTCTGACAAGTGATTTCTCAGACAGCAAATCAGAGTAATAGGTTCTGATAACTTCCAGGATGCCCTCTCTCCCCTCCTGCACGACACCCTTTCCATCAATTAGATCCTAATTTCTTTTACTTCGATCCTCCATCTACAATTCTGGTAGGGATCCGGGGAGTGGTATATACCGTAATCTCTCTCAAGAACCAAAGACAAGAGTCAGCTATACTACAGTTGCTGCATTTGAAACTTCACTCAGGAGATATCCCCATCATCTCCTCTCTCATAAATCGGGAAATCCAATTTCCTCTTCAGAGCATAATAGGCACTCTTCTTTACCAAGTTCTTTTTGGCTACCAGCCATTTAAAAAGATTGCGGGTTCTTTTTTTGACCTCCTCCAACCACTCCAACCTGCCTCCAACAGTGATTCCTGTGCTTGAAAGAATTCCCTGAAGGAGTGTCTTACCCTCTCTTCCTTTAGGATCTCAGAATTTATTCTCCACAGGCCCCTGAAAAATGTCACCAACTTTACCTCTGGAGGCAAAGTTTTGGAAGTCTCTTTAACAAAAAAAAACCATCTAACCTTGATCTACCCTGACCGCTACAATATGTGTAACCCGTGAGGTTGGGATGACGCCGAATATGAACATCAACCATACCCGCCTGTCTAACCATAGCAACCAAGTAATTTGTACATAGCTCGGGTCTTCCTTTTGGAGCCTGCCCTGTCCTTTGGCCTAACAACGGCGTTGAAATCACCTCCAAAAATGACCTGATGAGCCATAAAAAGAAATGGTTTAATCCTCTTGAAGAGGCATTTCCTGTCCCAGGCAGTCTGGGGGCCATAGATATTAATTAGCCTCAGGTCATGCCACCTCAAGGTGACATCTAGAATCATACACCTTCCGATTTGTAACTCAATAACCTTGTGCACAGTTACTATTCCAGCAAAAAGCACTGCCACCCCCACCGTGCGGCTCGGTTACAAGAGTCCAAAAAGAGTGACCACTCCTCCACTCACTTTTAGCTTTGTGGAAGGCAGCCAACCTGCTGACCTGGGTCTCCTGCAAAAACAAAACATCAAAATCTTGAGTGTTGAAAAAAATCAAAAGCCATAAACCGAGCACGTTCGGAAAGCATGGAAGCCACATTAATCGTGGCACATCATATAGGTTGGAGATCCATGTTTCTTAGGTGATTGAGTTCTACTACAAACGTTCATTATTTACTTCTCCCCACCACCCTTATCACCACTGCCACCAACATCACAATCCATTTTCAAAACATCCACTCCATCATCCATCCCATCTTCTTCCTCTCTCGGAACAAGGTCCGGAGGTTTCTGGGCGAACTCTTTAACAGGAGGCTCTCCCTTCCCAAGGTGCCGCTCCACCACCTCATCTACAAATTCCACAGAACTTTCCTGAGTCTCGTTCACTCTATCACCACCTGAGCCCCGCATTTCTAGAACACCATGGTCTCCACCCTCCAGTACTATCCCTGCCGAGTCCCATTCCAAATCACTATGTGACTCATTTACCGGGACCTCCTCTACCTGCAGATTTTCCTTCCTTTCCTTCTTCCTTCTTTCCTCACCTCCTATTCTCCCCCCTTGCATCTTCTTCCTTACCCTTTTAGGTTTGAGAAAAAGCTCACCATCCTCCCTCACCACCGCTTTCTCATCTTCATCAGTGGAGAAGTCCTCAAACCAATTCGACAGCACCAGCCGCTCCTCCACCATTTCTGCCTTTCCCTTACCTCCGCTCCTGACCACCTGAAATTCACATTCTGCTGTCGTACCTTTCCCTTTTTTTTTGCCAACCTACTTTCTTGTCCCCTCCAAACACCAATCTGTCCTTCCATCCTCCACCCTTACCATTCCTCCATGCACTGTCTTCACATTATCCCTAGAATTCCCTTCCTCCACCACCTCCTCCTCCTGGACCTCCTCTTCCACCTTACTCCCCCTCCTTCTTCTAAACTCTTTAGTATTTGTTACGTCTGGTCACCTGCTACACGGATGACCCTCCTTTCCACATAAGTTACATTTCACTGTGTTACATGAATGAGAGTTGTTACCCAAACCCCCACACAAATTACATTTGACCGTATCACACTCGTGACTCAAATGCGGTCACGGCCAATGTAAGCTGCCGAAGGTAGATGCCTAATTCCTTCCGACCCATTTACCAGCTGTACATTCGCAGACCACATGCCTCCCCATACCCCCAAAGTGTAATCTGCCTTAGTGAGTTCAAGCACCCTTTCACAGTGTCTTGATAACCAAAATCTTATGTCCTTTTCGGGTATAGCCTCATTACGCACCAATATAGACACCTTAACATTTCCACTCTGGACGTCATATACACATGGAAATCTTTATTGAAGTCATCTGTTTCCATTTCACAAAACACAAGTGCATAACATTAGCACTCATAAATGAAACATCAAACTCATTTGGTTTTGCAGGGTGGTTACACGCATACAGCTGCCTTGCCAAAAACCCCAACAAAAATAATTTTTTTAAAAATGCCACTTTTGATGGGGGTTCTCCACTACCAATCCGCCTAAACCTTTACCTTTACCAACCCTCAACACCTCCCCTACAATAATGTCAGAAGGTTCTTCCAATGCCTTGGCATATGATCTTGAAGCCACCATTGTGAGTTCTCCGTCACCTACAAAAGAAGCAGAGGCAGAGAGAGGATGGAACATCAATATTCACCACATTTGCATTGCTTGACACAGCTGAAGACTAGTTCTTAGTTTTGTCCTTGTGTTTTAATGCACAAGCATTAACCAGCTTAGCTGCTGCCAAAGCCCCCTCTGAAGTCTGTCACCGTACATTATGGGGGTAATTCCAAGTTGATCGCAGCAGGATATTTTTTAGCAGTTGGGCAAAACCATGTGCACTGCAGGGGGGGGGGGGGGGGTAGATATAACATGTGCAGAGAGAGTTAGATTTGGGTGGGTTATTTTGTTTCTGTGCAGGGTAAATACTGGCTGCTTTATTTTTACACTGCAGTTTAGATTGCAGATTGAACTCACCACACCCAAATCTATCTCTCTCTGCACATGTTATATCTGCCCCCCCCCCCCTGCAGTGCACATGGTTTT
Organism: Pseudophryne corroboree; assembly: GCF_028390025.1. Lineage (NCBI taxonomy): Eukaryota > Metazoa > Chordata > Amphibia > Anura > Myobatrachidae > Pseudophryne > Pseudophryne corroboree. The sequence goes on along the minus strand of NC_086446.1, from coordinate 209,055,843 downwards.
GCCCAACTGCTAAAAAATTTCCTGCTGCGATCAACTTGGAATTACCCCCTATGTGCAATACGTCCTTGTCTTGTTTTGACAGCAATCCCTGAACCAGACTCACCTTCTACACCACTTTTTTATTCACATTTTTATTGCTTTTCCCATTTTCATTTTTATCAGCTTTTTTGACTCATTTATCAAGCTTTGCAGTGACATGTTAGATAGGATCGCCTCTGTATCAGAAGACTCAAAATTATCTTCATCAGGCTTTCCTCGCCGCTCTCCCCTCCAAATTCTGACCTCCCTTGGCATATGTAGATTTACCCCCAAGGGCAGGCATACCCCCAGGGCTACTTTTCACTGGCACGGGGTTCAGGAGGAATACAGATGGGGACCCTGCAATGGGGATTTCTTTCTTCACATGCTGCTGCTTCTGCCACTCCCCTCCGTCCCGAAGCTTCCCCGCTGGCTTCCGCAGCTTTCACTGCAGGAGTTGCTTTACCCCCAGGGTTACTCACCGCTGGCACAGGAAGAGGGGCTTCCAGGGACAGGGACCCTCTCAGGGATTTTGATGTTCTTCATACTATGGGCATCGGCTCCCACTCCCCTTCTCCTTCGGGACCTGGCACTGCTGCTGCCTCCCTTTCTGTACAGGGACCCCCGGCGGCTCAAGGGATCCCCGTTCGCGATTTGCACAGGGGGGAGGCATCCATACCACAGGATCCGCTGGGCACCGGGTTACTTTTCCTTAATTCTGCTGAAGCAGCGGCCGTTACTTCAGCACAGCCAGATGTTTCTGTAGCTGATTTTTTTCTTCACTTTAGCAGGTGAGGATAACGTGGTCCCCTGCAGCCTCCTTATCACGGGAGATACTTTCCAAGTACAGAATATGCTCCAAAGCACAGGCCCTAGCCAGGGCCCTCCTGCCAGGGGACTCTCCCGAACGGCTGCCAGCTCCCTGACTCCCACAGCTAGGAGAGGTGGCGGGATCACAAGGATAGCTCTGGAAGTCAGGAGCTATTTCCAGGCATGTCATCCTCCTTCAAAGCATTGCCTGGAGTTTTCCCAGCTTGCACCTTGCGATATGCTCTAACTTTCCTTATGATTTTGACTATAAAGTCAAAATCGCATGTCGAAATCTCACCATATGTACACACCTTCAGGTAGGGTGACCAAATATCCCTTTAATCTGGGACACCTATGATTTACACAGGTTCTGTGGCTGGCTAAACTCTAGCCTGAATTTCAACTGGTTTTAGCCAGCCACAGAACCTGAGTAAATCATAGGTGCATACCTCCCAACATGACCCTCTCCAGGAGGGACAGAAAGCTCTGCTCCTGCTCTTCCCTCTTAATTTATGATTGCCATCACCTGTGCTGAAACACCTTTCTCATCCATTAACCTGTTCAATACAGGTGCCGGCAATCGTAAATTAAGAGAAAAGTCCAGAAGCAGAGCATTGTGTCCCTCCTGGAGAGGGTCATGTTGGGAGGTATGTAGGTGTCCCAGATTAAACAGATATTATGGTCACCCTACTTTAGGCAGTAGGTATATCTGACAGCAATGGAATCAGGTTTGGCTTAGCAGGAGACAGCTGAGGAATAGAGCTGAATTCCTAGTGCAGATTAAATGGCACAATACTGCTGGAGGCAGCTAACGAGAATGAGGTGAGAATAGTAATGCAGCACCTGGAGAAAGTCTCTGACTGCTAGTGAATGCTGGAGCAGAATGCAGATGGATCTGCAAGCTAACTGGATAGCTGGTGCCTGTAGTTCCACAGAGTGCTGACACAGGAAAGTCTCAGGAGACTGCTAGTAAATACTGGAGCAGAATGCAGATGGAGCTGCAACCAAACTGGATGGCTGTTGCCTGTAGTTCCACAGAGAACTGACACAGGAGAGTCACTGGAGTCAGGAGTTAATGTACATAGGATGCAACACGTTGTTCTAGGCCCTGAAGAGTAGTGCGAGCTTCCCCAAAAATCCCCTTAGTCAGCAGGGATTGGAGAATCAAGTCATGTGAGTGCTCCGGTGCTCAGGAGTGGATAGTACCTAGTCAGCTGACTGCAGGTGTCATGGCGGCACCCATACTCCGGAGATGGTGGGAATACATTGGGGTGCACACTGTATGGCAAGCAGGGTACACACTGTAGAGATTCTCTGCACATTACAGGCAATCATGGAACATGCTGCCAGGCTGAACATGTGACCTCCAGAGGCCAACACATCAGATCACCGGTAAGTGACGTGAAGCAAAATGCAGATTCCTGACACTGGAGATGCTCTTATAACACCTGATGCATATTTAGATGCCACCATTGGTTGCACCTATGGTAGGTGCAGATTTTCCATCTGAGTGTAGCCTTCCATGTGAATTATTGAGCGTCTCTGTACACGAACACTTCAGCGACACATGCGCAATGCTCACATAATACATCCATAAGATGGGTCATCTCCGTACATCTTTATAGCCACCTCCCAGTCACCGCTTAGGAATTCCTAGCACATACAGTGCATCTCAATCGCACTACTACCTTTGTGCATACACTTTGTCTAACGCATAAACCATATCAATTATTAGGGATTATCATGCACACGCGCAGTAGTAAGAAATTGCACAACTCTGCAAACATCGCATTGTGTGTATCTCTGAATCAGGCCCACAGAGTGATCCATTACACAGGCCTAGGGCCACCACCTGATACTTTGTAGCCAAGTTTCCCAGAAGGTTGCCCAGTGGTATCATAATGGTCTTTAAAAAAAAAAGTGTGCCTATATTAGCTACATGTATCCAGGCCAAATATGAATAATTAGCTCTGACATTTTAGTCTATTTTTATACATCCATGATCTCTAACGAGTCAAAGTCATTTAAAAGTTATTTCACATTGAAGAGGGAGTCTGCATGCTAATGTAATACTTCTAATACATACAGTGATTGATGGCATTCTGTACCATATACTGTAGTTATGCGCTTTTCTTTTTAAATTGACAACTTAGCAGTCATAGTGTCAACAACTAAATCCCAATTTCAGAATTCTGCTTTATTACTACAAATTACATTTTATTATATCAATGGTAATTAGCGTACATCTGAAAAGTGTCTGTTGTTGATTTAGCAATGTCTTTCATGCTACACAGGAAAATGTAAATTTAGACAAAATTCTGTTTATCTACATTTGTGACATTAATGTGCTGTAGAATTTCCACATGCCGTGTGAATTGGCAACATATGTGGAAATTGCTTTATTAATATATAACAAGCTAACAACTTTGTTGCAATTGATTCTACTGGAGCTGAGGAATAAGTGTGGACTTTTTATTAACACTTTTAACCTGTTGTTTTTATGAGTTTATTACTAACTAATATGTCATGTTGGTTTATGCATTTATATGTGAATACAATTATATGAGGGAATAAATAGGTTTTATTCTAATAAAGAGAATTATTAGGGAAATTAAATACTATTCTACTGTTTAGTAATAGAGCGCAACTGGAATTATTTATAGTATATAAAAATAATGTATACGCGAAGAAACACCAAGCGTAGTAATTCATCCATATATTTTTGTATTTTTATAGTGCCAGGTCCTAACCAGAACTTAATTACTAGCTGCTGAGGTATATTATTATAAACTAACATTGATAAACAGCGCCAGCTGTTTACATTTGAAAAATTGCACCAGTGTACACTATACAGTATATACATATACACAAGTTAATTATGTTGGTTTCGATTTGTTAATTTGGGAACTTGTCTTTAACTATGTAATATGTTCATCTTGTACCTATGTAACATACTTTATCTCAGGAATAGGCAAAATAGAAATGTGAAGAGCCCAAAACAATTCAAATATTGACTCAATTCCTACATAAAGGGCAAAACACAGAGATACAGTAAAGTGGTTTAGTTGGCTAAAGCAACCAATCAAATTCTGCCATTTCAAAGACTGTGTCGGATACAGTAAATGACACAATCCTATTTTCTGGTTGTTCAGCTGATAATTGACTGATAGTGTGCATGAGTGTTGAGTTTGAAGTCGATAAACGGCTGCACATGCTATATAGTTCCCGACCTCTCGATCTTGTTGTACAGTTGAAAGATAGCAATGTACACACTGAACAGGAAATGACTCAGTGGGGTTTATTTACTAAGATTCGTAATTTCCGTAAAAAAGGTCAAAGTTCAATCACGAATGACATCGACAGTGTAAAACTGCAACTTTTTGAATTGATTACGATGGATTTACTAAGCTGTCGTATTCGGGTTTTTCTTTGCTTCCGATGTCGATGTCATTCGTTTTTTTTTACCTATTTTTACGGCAGTGATTAGCAAAACACTGCCGACTTTTTTTACAATCAATCTCGGCCGGATCTGTGTGATCCATGCTGGTGTTTATTTTTTTTATTTTTTTTAAATTAAACACTGTAAAATCATTAAAAAAAATGCGTGGGGTCCCCCCTCCTAAGCATAACCAGCCTCGGGCTCTTTGAGCCGATCCTGGTTGCAAAAATATGGGGGAAAAAATGACAGGGGTTCCCCCATATTTAAGCAACCAGCATCGGGCTCTGCGCCTGGTCCTGGTCCCAAAAATACGGGGGACAAAAAGAGTAGGGGTCCCCCGTATTTTTAAAACCAGCACCGGGCTCCACTAGCTGGACAGATAATGCCACAGCCGGGGGTCACTTTTATATAGTGCCCTGCGGCCGTGGCATCAAAATTCCAACTAGTCACCCCTGGCCGGGGTACCCTGGGGGAGTGGGGACCCCTTCAATCAAGGGGTCCCCCCCCCCAGCCACCCAATGGCCAGGGGTGAAGCCCGAGGCTGTCCCCCCCCCATCCAATGGGCTGCGGATGGGGAGGCTGATAGCCTTTGTTGTAAAAGAAAAGATATTGTTTTTAGTAGCAGTACTACAAGGCCCAGCAAGCCTCCCCCGCATGCTGGTACTTGGAGAACCACAAGTACCAGCATGCGGCGGAAAAACGGGCCCGCTGGTACCTGTAGTACTACTACTAAAAAAATACCCAAAAAAAGACAAGACACACACACCGTGAAAGTATAATTTTATTACATACATACACACATACATACATACTTACCTATGGCCCCACGCAGGTCGGTCCTCTTGTCCAGTAGAATCCAAGGAGTACCTGTTGAATAAATTATACTCACGAGATCCAGGGGTCCAGGCTCCTCGGCAAATCCAGGGTTAATCCACGTACTTGTTAAAAATAAAAAAACGGTATCCCGACCACGAACTGAAAGGGGACCCATGTTTGCACATGGGTCACCTTCCCACGAATGCCAGAAACCCACTTTGACTTCTGTCTAAGTGGGTTTCTTCAGCCAATCAGGGAGTGCCACGTTGTAGCACTCTCCTGATCAGCTGTGTGCTCTTGTCCTCACTGACAGGCAGCACACGGCAGTGTTACAATGTAGCGCCTATGCGCTACATTGTAACCAATGCTGGGAACTTTCTGCTCAGCGGTGACGTCACTTTAGGTCAACCGCAGGGCAGAAAGTTCCCAGCATTGGTTACAATGTAGCGCATAGGCGCTACATTGTAACACTGCCGTGTGCTGCCTGTCAGTGAGGACAAGAGCACACAGCTGATCAGGAGAGTGCTACAACGTGGCACTCCCTGATTGGCTGAAGAAACCCACTTTGACAGAAGTCAAAGTGGGTTTCTGGCATTCGTGGGAAGGTGACCCATGTGCAAACATGGGTCCCCTTTCAGTTCGTGGTCGGGATACCGTTTTTTTATTTTTAACAAGTACGTGGATTAACCCTGGATTTGCAGAGGAGCCTGGACCCCTGGATCTCGTGAGTATAATTTATTCAACAGGTACCCTTGGATTCTACTGGACAAGAGGACCGACCTGCGTGGGGCCATAGGTAAGTATGTATGTATGTGTGTATGTATGTAATAAAATTATACTTTCACGTTGTGTGTGTCTTGTCTTTTTTTGGGTATTTTTTTAGTGGTAGTACTACAGGTACCAGCGGGCCCGTTTTTCCGCCGCATGCTGGTACTTGTGGTTCTCCAAGTACCAGCATGCGGGGGAGGCTTGCTGGGACTTGTAGTACTGCTACTAAAAACAATATCTTTTATTTTACAACAAAGGCTATCAGCCCTCCCATCCGCAGCCCATTGGATGGGGGGGGACAGCCTCGGGCTTCACCCCTGGCCCTTGGGTGGCTGGGGGGGGGACCCCTTGATTGAAGGGGTCCCCACTCCCCCAGGGTACCCCGGCCAGGGGTGACTAGTTGGATTTTTGATGCCACGGCCGCAGGGCGCTGTATAAAAGTGACCCCCGGCTGTGGCATTATCTGTCCAGCTAGTGGAGCCCGGTGCTGGTTTTAAAAATACGGGGGACCCCTACTCTTTTTGTCCCCCGTATTTTTGGGACCAGGACCAGGCGCAGAGCCCCGATGCTGGTTGCTTAAATATGGGGGAACCCCTGTCATTTTTTTTCCCATATTTCTGCAACCAGGATCGGCTCAAAGAGCCCGAGGCTGGTTATGCTTAGGAGGGGGGACCCCACGCAATTTTTTAAGCAAAAATAAGCACTTTCACACCCCTTCCCACTGATATACATGCACGGATCTCATGGATCCCTGCATGCATCTCAAATCACGGATAAAAAAAGCAGGTCTGGTTTTTTTTAGGACTTTTTTACGAGTTGTAATTTTTCACGGCAGTGTTTTGTGTTTTTTTGCTTTGCACTTCTTAGTAAATGACCGAGATTCATACTTAAACAGCCGCGTTTTGACCGATGGTGTATTCATTCGTAATTTTTTACCTAAACTAGCAAAAAATTACGAATGCCCTCATCACTGCCGTGATTAGTGTTTAGTAAATGACCGAGATTTACCGAGATGACACTTTGATGAAAAAACGGCATCTCGGTCAAAATCGGGAGCTTAGTAAATATACCCCAGTGTGTATGAGTGCACACTGATCTGATGATCCACTCTGTCAGATTGGGGTGTTTATTGGATTGGGGGCATTTATCAGTAGCTAGCTTTAGGAGAAGATTGCTTGCTGTGGGCAGCTAGCTTCTCTACTTTATCTCTCTCCAAGACTCGATACATCTCCCCCACTGTAACCAAATAAACAATGCATTACAGCACAGCACAGCACTGTAGCATGGATTAGAATTTAATAAATAAAACCTATTTCTGTTGCGTCTAAAAAGCAAACCACAAGCTGCTCAGAACTCAAACAGAGATATGAGTAAAATATCACTGATGGAGGCCTAGTTAAACTTGTAACGCTCTGTTATTATTGGACCCCTGCTTCCATATCTCCAGATCACAGCAATATTATTTATTACACTTTATTTGTAGAGCTCCACCATACAATATGTGCACCTTTTTTCATAGAATATATCCCTTCCCCATTTTGTCAGAAGCCAATACACCTACCTGTATGCTTCTGTAGTGTGGGGGTAAACAGAGTTAGCAAGGTGATGAAGATGAAGTGGTGGATGATAGATCTAACTGAAACACATTACAAATATAATAGGACTGTACAGTGAAATTCAGTTGATCATGTTGAATTTTACTGCAAAAAACATTCTTTTTTTCATTATTTTTTTTTTTTGTCCAATGTGTTTTTTTCCGGGCAATTAATTTAAAGCCCTTTTTTATTACAGTAAAATGTACATGCTATTGTTTGAAACACCTGTGTTGTGATCATGGCTGCAAAAAAATGGCACTTATCGTGGATCTTGTTTCTCCTGCCTAATTGAAATATACCCCCGGGATCAATTAGCCATGGTAATTTACCCCAGTTAATTGAATTCCCCTCTATAATGTAATGCAGTGGTTCTCAAACTCGGTCCTCAGGACCCCACACAGTGCATGTTTTGCAGGTCACCCAGCAGGTGCACAGGTGTATTAATTACTCACTGTCACATTTTAAAACGTCTACAGGTGGAGCTAATTTTTTCACTTGCGATTCTGTGAGGAGACCTGCAAAACATGCACTGTGTGGGGTCCTGAGGACCGAGTTTGAGAACCTGTGATGTAATGCATCCAAAACATCATGTTCATTTAGTGCAAACACATGCTGGTAACAATGTCATTACTACAGGGGGCACTACTACAGGGGGCATTTCTACAGGAGGCAATACTAATGGTGGCACTGCAGAAGGGGCATTACTCCTGGGGACATAAGGTGGACTGCATAAGGGGAACCACTACTATGGGCTCTGCATAAGGGGCACTACCACTGTGGGCATTGCATAAGGAGCACTATCACTACAGTGGGGCATTGCATAAGGGGCACTGCTGCTGTGGGCATTATGTGTATTAGTCGCACTGCTACTGTGGGCATTGTGTATAAGGGGCACTAATGTGGGCATTGTGTATAATGGGCACTAATGTGTGTCATAACATGAATAAGGGACAGTACTATGTGATGTAATGTGAATTAGATTGTGCTACTGTGTGGCGTAATTTGAATTGAAGATACTATTGTGTGACCATGCCCCTTTCTTTTTGAACCCACACCTCTTTTGTGCCGTGTGCAGTCCCTTTAATTTAACAGTGAGTTCCACTGCCTCTCTAGGACCACTTTAAGCACTGCTTAAAATTGTCTGCAAAACGTTTCTGCGTGTGACTTTTGGCTGTGAAATAAGATACTTGTTTTCAGTAGAGATTAGCCTTACAACAGTTCTTGTTCTACCCGGAATTCCCTTATACAGGTTGAGTATCCCATATCCAAATATTCCGAAATACGGAATATTCCGAAATACGGACTTTTTTGAGTGAGACTGAGATAGTGAAACCTTTGTTTTTTGATGGCTCAATGTACACAAACTTTGTTTAATACTCAGTTATAAAAATATTGTATTAAATGACCCTCAGGCTGTGTGTATAAGGTGTATATGAAACATAAATGAATTGTGTGAATGTAGACACACTTTGTTTAATGCACAAAGTTATAAAAAATATTGGCTAAAATTACATTCAGGCTGTGTGTATAAGGTGTATATGTAACATAAATGCATTCTGTGCTTAGACTTAGGACCCATCACCATAATATCTCATTATGGTATGCAATTATTCCAAAATACGGAAAAATCCCACATCCAAAATACCTCTGGTCCCGAGCATTTTGGATAAGGGATACTCAACCTGTATTTTCTTTGTTTTGTCACAATGAAACGCTTCCAATTCAGTGGACCGACCTATCTATCTATCTATCTATCTATCTATCTATCTATCTATCTATCTATCTATCTATCTATCTATCTATCTCTATATATCTGTCTATCTATTAATGTCACGATTCGTATGAACTTGGGTAGTGGGAGGGGCTTAAATTATGCAATATGTGTCATCTAGACAGGCACCTCCACCTGGCAATGCCATTCCGGTGGTTTTTCTCCCCATCCTGACATCTTCACTGAGAAGACCTCCAACAATTTACACATAAACATTGATACACATTCGAAAAGGGGGCGTGGTCACGGGTACAGCGGCATGGCCACACCCCCTTTCATATACTTTCTATGGAAGCCTGGAAAGTCAAAAAACGGTACAGACCATAAAAAAAGGGGTCTGTACCTGCCAAAAAGGTCCAGCTGGAGGGTATGCCACTGCATCTGCAGCAAGTCTCTGCGCTGTAGATAGGGAAAAAACTTCCTTTTACTGCAGCGTCCTATGTCCTGCTGCCAGTCCGCCGGCCCCCTCTGCCATCAACAATCCCCACTCCCTAGCCGCAGCGCAGGTGGAACAAAAGCTGCTGCGGCTACCGACATAGATGTGTATGAAAGCCGCAACAGCAGAAGGCTTTCATAGCCCTCCCTGCGCCGCATACTCTCTGAGCCCCGGAGCCTTCTCTGCACGTGATGTCACAGAAGTACCCCCCCGCCACAGCCGCGCCCAGATCCCCAGAGGCCCTGACTCCGCAACACAGCACCTGGGCTGCCGGCCTAGAAGTCCCGAGATGGCTAATGTAACGGATAGAGTGGGTGATATCGCGGAGGGTAATGTCTGGACGTTGAATCAATGTAAAAGGTGATAGCGCTGTGCAGTGCAGTGAGTGTGTAGTCAGGGCCGGTGCTAGGGTGTTCGGCGCCCCTCTACAAACTATAAATTTGCACCCTCGCATACTTTACAAAGGCACAGCGCACATAATACCCCCTGTAGTAGACACTTACACATGTAATGCCCCCTGTACCAGAGACGCTTACACACGTAACGCCCCCTGAACCAGTGATGCTTACACGTCATGCCCCCCTGTACCAGTGACGCTTACATAAGTAACACCCCCTGTACCAGTGATGCTTACACATGTAACGCTCCCTGTAGCAGTGCCGCTTTCACACGTAACGCCCCATGTAGAAGTGCCGCTTACACACGTAACGCCTCCTGTAGCAGTGCTGCTTACACACGTAACGCCCCTGTAGCAGTGTCGCTTAGACATGTAACGCCCCCTGTAGCAGTGACGCTTAGACACGTCACGCCCCCTGTAGCAGTGACGCTTAGACACGTAACGCCCCCTGTAGCAGTGACGCTTAGACACGTAACGCCCCCTGTAGCAGTGACGCTTAGACACGTAATGCCCCCTGTAGCAGTGACGCTTACACGTGTACCGCCTCCTGTACCAGTGACGCTTACACGCGTAACGCCCCCTGTACCAGTGCCGCTTACACGCGTAACGCCTCCTGTACCAGTGACGCTTACACACTTTATGCAGCAGTCACACATACCCACACACATACATACACAACAGACACATATATACACAAACACACATATATACATCACACACATACACAGTCACACATATATACAGTATACACAGACACTGTATACACACACACACACACACACTCACTCTCTTTCCAGACACTTATCTAATGAAGTCTGGCTGGCCAAAGCTGTAGCAGCTCATCCTCCTGCTGCAGCATGGTCCCGTCTAGCTCCGCCCCCTTTGGCTCCCATTCGGCCACTGAATGTTACAGAGGGGAGGGGGAGAAGAGGCTTTGTGCTGTCGGCGCCGAGGGGCACTGTATGTGTTGTGCTGCCGGGGCCGCTGTATGTGTGACCGCAGCCGGCAGCAGCAGCAGGGATAGCAGCGGCAGCTCAGCACAGGGATGCAGAGCAGGGAGAACGCCTCTCCTTCCTGGTGCCTCCCTACACTGCATCCCTTTGCTGAGCGGCTAGCGCCGTGCCTGTGTGCAGTGTCACTGACACTGCACAGCACTCTCACTTTTTACATTCATTCAGTCAGTTCTGCCAGCCAGTCACTATTGTTATCACCAGTGTCCCAACGCGCCGCATTACCGGGAAGTAGAAGCACTAAATAAACTACAGCTCCCAGCAGCCCTTAGCGTCAAAGCATTCCGGCCCTTAGGGCTGCTGGGAGCTGTAGTTTATTGCGTACATCTTCTTCGCTGTAATGCGGCGCGTTGGGACACCAGCGCTAACAATAGTGACTGGCTGCTGTGCGAGTCTCCGGGAGAGCCACTTGCAAAGGGAGGACAGCAGCTTAGCTGCTGACAGGAGGAGAAGCAGGATAAGCATTACACGCCCCTCCCCGACTCACAGTATCTCCAGCACCCGCAGTAGCTCCGGACCCCCTCCCCCACCCGCAGCGACCCCGTACCTTCCGCCGCACCACAGCATCCGCCCCTCCTCCACCCAGGGCAACCCCGCAACTGCTCCTCCCCCACCCGCAGTGGCTCTGGACCACCTTCCGCGGCACCCCAGGATCCCATCCGCCTCTTCCCCGCACCCCCTACTCCCCCAACCAAAGCACCTACTAGGTGATTCACCAGGCCCTGCGTGTGCTGTTCACGCCGTTGCAAGGGCCTTCCACCCCTTACCCATTGCACGTCCTTTGTCCGTGCAATATTTAACCACTCACACAATTATGATTGGATGTAATAATCCATATAATAAAAATATTGCACGCCACAAGGGTGTGCAAGGGTACCAGCACTTACACATTGCTATTCATGCTGAAAAGGAGTGACTCTAGACTGTGTGTGTATATATGTATATGTATATGTGTGTGTGTATATATATATATATATATATATATATATATATATATATATATATATATATATGTTGAGTATCCCGTATCCAAATATTCCGAAATACGGAATTTTTTGAGCGAGAGCGAAATAGTGAAAGCTTTGTTTTCTGATGGCTCAATGTACACAAACTTTGTTTAATACACAAAGCTATTAAAATAAAAATATTGTATTAAATGACCTTCAGGCTGTGTATAAGGTGTATAGGAAACATAAATGAATTGTGTGAATGTACACACACTTTGTTTAATGCACAAAGTTATTAAAAATATTGGCTAAAATGACCTTCAGGCTGTGTGTATAAGGTGTATATCAAACATAAATGCCTTCTGTGCTTAGACTTAGGTCCCATCACCATGATATCTGATAATGGTGTGCAATTATTCCAAAATACGGAAAAATCTGATATCCAAAATGCTTCTGGTCCCAAGCATTTTGGATAAGGGATACTCAACCTGTATGTGTGTGTGTGTGTGTGTGTGTGTGTGTATATATATATATATATATATATATATATATATATATATATATATATATATATATATATATATATATATATAAAATGTCTGTGTATAAAAGAAGTAAGTAGTATCACAGTATGTAGTCTATATTTTGTCCTTAGGTGATGCTCCATATAGTTAAAATGTGCAGCAGCTCACCCCTAATAAATGACAGAAAATGGCCTACATAAACAATTGGTTAAAAAGAGCAGGGGAAGAAAGCGACCTCAGATTTCATCAATGTAGAAAAATATGATTGTTTGATATGTCAAAAATGTATAACATCTATTTTATTTATAAAAGAGATGTAAAACAAGCAATAAGATAATATGGAGTAAAAAAATTGTATATTGGTGTTCAATAAAATTAAAATAGAATAACCTGCAGCAGGATAACAGTCTGACTACACATAACATAATTGCACTAAGAAACACAGTGGATGAAATACCAAAAAAATAAAAGCAAAGTTCTTATCTTTCAAGAGATGCAAAGTCTGGGGAAGCCCAGCACGTTTCATCCTGTAAACTTAATCAATACCTAGTCTAATTGAATAAGTAATGGTGACATAATTTCCTTTTGGAAAACAAAGTCTGTCCGCAAAACAATATTATCAGCCAGATACTGTTTTTGATGATAAAGTAGGTAACTTTTAAATTGACAAAGTAGGTAACTTTTAAATAGACAAAAATGTAAATTTTTTATAATTGACAAATTAAAATTTGAATTCTTATTTTGTAAATGAAAAAAGACTTCTTGTCCTCAGTACGGGAATCCACGCATTTGCCCCACTTCCAGTATCTGTGGAGCTCAACTGCGCATTTGCAGGCTTCCAGTTCAATTCCCCATTCTAGCACCAACCTCATGTGAATGCACCCAGCTTCCTGTGAGGTGCTTCCTCTGCTTATGTATGGTGGGCGCGGCTTCTGGGATGGCGGCCTTCTTTGTGAAGTACAAGACTGCAGAAAGTGTACTTTAAAGTGTATGGTGAGCCGTCTTTAAGAAGTTTGCCAAAGTGCGCTTGACTCCCATCCACATATAATGAGAGGAAACATATACAGTATTAGTGTATAATACAAAATGGATTCAACAAAATATAATATTGCATAAGGTGGAACAGTGCCGTAACTAGACACTTTAGCTCTGGGTGCAAGAAACAGCATTGGTGCAACCCCCCCCCCCTAACATATACAATGCAGGGCCAGTGAAAAAATAGATAGGGGCATGGCTTCATGGGGAAGTGGCATGGCCACATAGCTCCCTTTTACATTTTACGTCAGGCAGAGCTTCCTTTTACGCATTACGGCAGCAGAGTCCCCCTTTTTACACATTACGGCAGCAGATCCCCTTTTTACACATTAAACAGGCAGTCCACTTTTTACACATTACAGCAATAGAGTCCCCCTTTTTTACACATTACAGCAGCGCAGCCCAGTGCTGAAACTAGGCATTTTAGCGCTGTGTGCAAGAAATGGAATTGGTGCCCCACCCTATGCAAGATAGGGGCAGTGCGCGCCTAAGGCACGCAAAAAATATATAGGGGGGTGGCTTCATGGGGAAGGGGCGTGGCCACAAAATAATACCAATTCATACTACAGTGCACAGTAGTCTCCATTATTCAAATTACACTGCACAGAAGCGCCACTACACCAGGTAGAGCCCCTTTTACACATTACTGCAGACAGTCCCCCTTTTTACACATTACGGAAGACAGTGTCCCCCTTTTTACACATTACGGCAGACAGTGTCCCCCTTTTTACACATTACGGCAGACAGCGTCCCCTTTTTACACATTACATCAGACAGTCCTCCTTTTTACACATTACAGCAGGCAGCGTCTTCTTTTTATACATTAAGGCAGACAGCATGCCCTTTTTACACATTACATCAGACAGTCCTCCTTTTTACACAGTACAGCAGGCAGCATCCCCTTTTTACACAATACGGCAGACAGCGTCCCCCTTCTTACACATTACAGCAGACGGCGTCCATTTTTACACATTACGGCAGACAGCGCCCCCCTTTTTACATAATACGACAGCCAGTCTCCCTTTTTACACATTGTGGCAGACCGAATAGAGAGAGAGAGAGAATGCCGGCAGATCCCGGGCAGAGGGAAAGGAGGAGGAGGGAGGGGGACTGGAGCTGCAGCAGCGCTATGTAATTGGTGGAGACGCCACTGCAGCATTCCCCTCTCCTTCTCCATTGGCTGGCCGCCGCTGTGAATGCTGGGATGAGGTAAGCGCATCCCAGCGTTCACAGAAGCGCCGGGCAGCCAATGCGGAAGGAGAAGGGACTGACGCAGCGGTGCTACTACCAATTACATAGTGCTGCTGCGGCTCCAGACCCCCTCCCACCTCCTCCTCCTCCCCTGCCCCCGCCTCTGCTGCTCTGCTCCAGCGCGGAGCAAGGCGCACACAGCACAAAACAGGTGGCTTGTAATGAGTCAGTTTGACTCATTACAAGTCGCTGGCCACTGCGCCCTCAGGGCAACTATGCTGTGTGCCAGGCACACCTGGCACACACGTAGTTACGGCGCTGGCGCAGCCCCCCTTTTTTACACATTACAGCAACAGAGACTCCCTATTTTACACATTACAGCAGGCAGTCCCCCTTTTTTTACACATTACGGCAGGCAGTCCCCCTTTTTTTTTTACACATTATGGCAGGCAGAGCCCCCCTTTTTTACACATTACGGCAGCCCAGTTCCCTTTTTACACATTACGACAACAAAGTCCCCCTTTTTCACACATACAGCATCAGAGCCCCCCTTTTTACACATTATGGCAGAAGAGTCTCCTTTTTTACACATTATGGCAGGCAGTCCCCTTTTTTACACATTACGGTTGGCAGTCCCTCTTTTTTGCAAATTACAGCAGGCAGAGTCCCCCTTCTTTATACATTATGCAAGTCTGTCCCCAATTTTTACACATTATGGCAGGCAGCCCCCCTTTTTTACGCTTTACTACAGGCAGTCCCCTTTTTGATGCATTATGGCAGGCAGTCCCCCTTTTTTACACATTATGCTAGGCAGTCCCCCTTTTTACACATTACGGCAGGCAGCCTCCCTTTTTACACATTATGGGTGGGGAAGGAAGAGAAATGAAGGAGAGAGAGAGTGTGTGTGTTATGCTCACCATCTGTGACAAGCTGACATGATAGATGCGCCTCTCCGCACCTTTTTCATCTTCCTACCATACTCTGCGCTTTTTGCCGCGCAGGGCATTGTGGATGGGCTGGGGGCCGGCTGTGAGAGACGTCATCTCTCCCAGCACACAGGGGGATCTGAGGGGGAGCTGTAGTGCTGCCCAGCTACCTATGTGAGAGGTTGCCGGGTAATGCAGCTGGGGGCTGGCTGGTGACTCCACAGTGTGGCAGTAGCATTAGCAGTGACGGAGCGGCCAAACAGGTGTTGCTGGTGGTCCTGTGCCTCCAGGGCATCTGCGCTGTGTGCCAGGCACCACTAGCACACCCCTAGTTACGGCCCTGAGGTGGAAAGGGTATGCGATAAACTAAAATATAACATATATGAATATTAATTGTGTATATGTTGATAAAAGGTAGACCAATAAGCAGGGGCGGATTTACGAGTGAGGGTGCCCCTATGCACAACAGTAATGGCGGCCCGCCACCTACTTAATTTTATTATTTTTATTAATTGGTTATAAGCCCTCATTTAATGATAGCCAATTTAATAGAATAATGAAAAAGCCAGCTTACATGGACAGTATGTGCATATCCTACCCATGTACACTCCATTCAATGTGGCATGGTACAGTAGAGTTGAAATACAGTATTTTGTAGTTACTGGTACTGTCACGCTCGGCGTAAGTTGGGGTTCCGACAACCGAGTTTTGGCTGAAGGGACAGCTACCTGTGAGGAAAGTAAATGAGGTGGCTGAATGTAATTCCTCCTCATGGGGTGGAAGCCTAACTAAGCGTTACCGTTGGCCGGAGGGCGTAAAGAAAAGGAGGACTTCGTAGGAAGATAACTGTAGTTTTAATGAATAATCAGGCTGTACACGAATATTGGAGCAATTGAAGAAACTGGAAGAATTAGAGTCTATGGTTAAATGACTTGAAGAGTGAAGATGAAGAACTCTGGTAAAGAAGAACTGAAGACTGTGTTTTATGATTAAAAGACGAGGCTGAAGAACTTAGACTTTGAAGAAATTAGGACTGTGGTTTGTAATTGAAAGACGAGGCTGAAGAACTTGGACTTTGAAGAAATGAGGACTGTGGTTTGTGCTTGAAAGACAAAACTGAAAAACTTGGACTTTGAAGAAATGAAGACGTCTGCGGGAACCGCCGTCAGCACCTGGAGCTCCTCTACGACCTGGGACCCCGTGAGTGCTTCCACGAGTGGCAACAGACTTAAACAGCAGGATTGCAGCAGCGTTTAGGTAACCGATGGATGAGAGCAACCAGGACCAGGGAACCAGAAGTAACCTGGGAGCACAGAGCTGGAGAACCTTTCGCAAGGAGGTAACATGAAGCACTGGCACTCTCCCTCTGAGCCAGCCCCATTTTGTAAGGGGAGAACACGCATGATTGGCTGGACACAGATTGGGAACTTCATTGGTAATACTCTGGTCTCCAACATGGCTGCCTCCAGCACAGAAGACATACTTAGCTGTTAGCACACAGCTTTAGCCAACTTCTGTCTCTGACACACTATACTGTGTCACCACTAGAGGACCTTACCGCAGCGATCCCCGCCGCAGCGCCCGGCTCTCCAGACCCTCGGTCCCCGGCCCTTGGCAGCCGCACATCCGTCCAGAAGGACACGCCACCAGCAGTTCCCTGCCGCCACAGCCGCGCCAACCAGCGGGATGGTATCCCGTGGAAGCACCCACCGGAGGTAAGGCTCCGGAGCCTGACATCGTACTGTATGACTATGGGCTGACAGTACCAACACAAGCATCCAAGTGCCGCACCTAAGCATGTGCCTCACGTGCCTAATGGGAAATTCACCTCTGCCTATAAGCAGAAAAAATGTGTATTTGCAAATATATATGATGTATAGCATTTTTCCAATACTACAGGAACTGGTATTCCCAGGAGTACTCCCATCCCAATACTGACCAGGGCCAGCACTGCTTAACTTCCAAGACTGAGTATACCCAGTATAGTGTGGCTGTAGTTTATGTACGTATCCTAAAACTTGAAGGCGTAACATGATTAAGTCATTAACAAACTGTATATTTAAAAATATTAAAACTCTTATAAAAATATTGCTTGTGAATAACTAAAGGTGGTCAAACAGACTCACATAGAGGCACAGAAAAATATATATTGTGCTAGCACATAAATATGAGGTAAAGAATTTTTCAGTCCTACAGCACTTGGTACTGTATACCAAGGAAGTTTACCATCCAAGTAATGTGCATCACTGCTTCACATAATTGGGGCATTTGAGACACCAACTTTTCTAAAGTTATTCCTTTCCACGCCTCATTCAGACATTACCATAGGTCTTTAGTATTTGTTGGATCCATTACACAAACTTTTCTATTTCATCCCAGAGTTTCTCAATAGGATTGAGGTCAGGTGACTGAGGAGGCCATGTCATCATTTGTAGAACTTTGTGCTTTTCTTTACTTTTCAAATAATTGATAGACAGTACAGTTCAGAGTCATTATCTTTTTGCATGATAAACCCCTTTCCTATATTTCAAGGTACCACTGTGGTATCATTTGTTATCCACAGATATTATTTAAACTAAAACCACCCCAAATCATGACTTGACCACTACTATGTTTAACTGTATAACTTATGCAATTAACATATGTTCTCCGACCACTTATTGAACATAGTCTTCTGGTTCCAAAAAGTTTAAATTTGTACCGGTCAGTCCAAAATACTTTTTCACGGATCCAGTATACTGGTGTTCTTTGGTGCATTGAATGTGTTTTACTTTTATTTACAGACCTCTACAATGGTTTTCTGCAGCTATGTGACCATTAAGAATTACATTACGTGGATATATTTTAACTGAATCAACTGATACTGGAGTTTGAATAATTTAATGAGTTCCTCTTTGATTGCGGTTGTTGGGAGTCTTCAGTTTCACTTACGCATTATGATAATGTATTTAACTTTCCTTTTTGATGTACATCTGAGTCTTCCAGAATGCTTTTTAGTCATGTTTGTACCTGTTTTTTTTGTAACTAGCTATTGTATACATCACGCTAGGCTGTGGCATTTTACATTTTTTAGCAATTTGTCAATGAGTATTGCCTTTTTCAAAAAAAGACTGTTGCCACGCAATTCATGTGAATATTTTCATCTTTTCTCCATTTTGAAAAAGTTATGGTTATTATTATTGATTGTATCATTATAAAAAAGGAAATTTAAAAAAGTAAGATATAAAATATTAATTTAATAAAAATGTATTTGATATAAAAAAATATTAATAAATAAAATGAATCAACATACATACCAGATTTATTAACAACCATCTCAAAATTATGTACTTTAGCATATCTGTAAACTCTTGGGAATGCAATAAAAATATTATACGCTTGTGTTCACAAATAACATGCTAAATAAAGCATAGTACATTTAAAGTAAAGTCCAACAGTCTTGTTTCTAATCACGATAATGATTTTAGGGAGTAATTAAAGTTGATATCCATTAAGAATAAGATAGAGCAATATAAGCAAACATATGTCTTTTGCACTTTTGCACGCTAGTGTATATATTAGAGATGAGCGCCTGAAATTTTTCGGGTTTTGTGTTTTGGTTTTGGGTTCGGTTCCGCGGCCGTGTTTTGGGTTCGAACGCGTTTTGGCAAAACCTCACCGAATTTTTTTTGTCGGATTCGGGTGTGTTTTGGATTCGGGTGTTTTTTTCAAAAAACACTAAAAAACAGCTTAAATCATAGAATTTGGGGGTAATTTTGATCCCAAAGTATTATTAACCTCAAAAAACATAATTTACACTCATTTTCAGCCTATTCTGAACACATCACACCTCACAATATTATTTTTAGTCCTAAAATTTGCACCGAGGTCGCTGTGTGAGTAAGATAAGCGACCCTAGTGGCCGACACAAACACCGGGCCCATCTAGGAGTGGCACTGCAGTGTCACGCAGGATGGCCCTTCCAAAAAACCCTCCCCAAACAGCACATGACGCAAAGAAAAAAAGAGGCGCAATGAGGTAGCTGACTGTGTGAGTAAGATTAGCGACCCTAGTGGCCGACACAAACACCGGGCACATCTAGGAGTGGCACTGCAGTGTCACGCAGGATGTCCCTTCCAAAAAACCCTCCCCAAACAGCACATGACGCAAAGAAAAAAAGAGGCGCAATGAGGTAGCTGTGTGAGTAAGATTAGCGACCCTAGTGGCCGACACAAACACCGGGCCCATCTAGGAGTGGCACTGCAGTGTCACGCAGGATGTCCCTTCCAAAAAACCCTCCCCAATCAGCACATGATGCAAAGAAAAAGAAAAGAAAAAAGAGGTGCAAGATGGAATTATCCTTGGGCCCTCCCACCCACCCTTATGTTGTATAAACAAAACAGGACATGCACACTTTAACCAACCCATCATTTCAGTGACAGGGTCTGCCACACGACTGTGACTGATATGACGGGTTGGTTTGGACCCCCCCCAAAAAAGAAGCAATTAATCTCTCCTTGCACAAACTGGCTCTACAGAGGCAAGATGTCCACCTCATCTTCACCCTCCGATATATCACCGTGTACATCCCCCTCCTCACAGATTATCAATTCGTCCCCACTGGAATCCACCATCTCAGCTCCCTGTGTACTTTGTGGAGGCAATTGCTGCTGGTCAATGTCTCCGCGGAGGAATTGATTATAATTCATTTTAATGAACATCATCTTCTCCACATTTTCTGGATGTAACCTCGTACGCCGATTGCTGACAAGGTGAGCGGCGGCACTAAACACTCTTTCGGAGTACACACTTGTGGGAGGGCAACTTAGGTAGAATAAAGCCAGTTTGTGCAAGGGCCTCCAAATTGCCTCTTTTTCCTGCCAGTATAAGTACGGACTGTGTGACGTGCCTACTTGGATGCGGTCACTCATATAATCCTCCACCATTCTATCAATGTTGAGAGAATCATATGCAGTGACAGTAGACGACATGTCCGTAATCGTTGTCAGGTCCTTCAGTCCGGACCAGATGTCAGCATCAGCAGTCGCTCCAGACTGCCCTGCATCACCGCCAGCGGGTGGGCTCGGAATTCTGAGCCTTTTCCTCGCACCCCCAGTTGCGGGAGAATGTGAAGGAGGAGATGTTGACAGGTCGCGTTCCGCTTGACTTGACAATTTTGTCACCAGCAGGTCTTTCAACCCCAGCAGACCTGTGTCTGCCGGAAAGAGAGATCCAAGGTAGGCTTTAAATCTAGGATCGAGCACGGTGGCCAAAATGTAGTGCTCTGATTTCAACAGATTGACCACCCGTGAATCCTTGTTAAGCGAATTAAGGGCTGCATCCACAAGTCCCACATGCCTAGCGGAATCGCTCCATGTTAGCTCCTCCTTCAATGCCTCCAGCTTCTTCTGCAAAAGCCTGATGAGGGGAATGACCTGACTCAGGCTGGCAGTGTCTGAACTGACTTCACGTGTGGCAAGTTCAAAGGGCATCAGAACCTTGCACAACGTTGAAATCATTCTCCACTGCACTTGAGACAGGTGCATTCCACCTACTATATCGTGCTCAATTGTATAGGCTTGAATGGCCTTTTGCTGCTCCTCCAACCTCTGAAGCATATAGAGGGTTGAATTCCACCTCGTTACCACTTCTTGCTTCAGATGATGGCAGGGCAGGTTCAGTAGTTTTTGGTGGTGCTCCAGTTTTCTGTACGTGGTGCCTGTACGCCGAAAGTGTCCCGCAATTCTTCTGGCCACCGACAGCATCTCTTGCACGCCCCTGTCGTTTTTTAAAAAATTCTGCACCACCAAATTCAAGGTATGTGCAAAACATGGGACGTGCTGGAATTGGCCCAGATTTAATGCACACACAATATTGCTGGCGTTGTCCGATGCCACAAATCCACAGGAGAGTCCAATTGGGGTAAGCCATTCCGCGATGATCTTCCTCAGTTGCCGTAAGAGGTTTTCAGCTGTGTGCGTATTCTGGAAAGCGGTGATACAAAGCGTAGCCTGCCTAGGAAAGAGTTGGCGTTTGCGAGATGCTGCTACTGGTGCCGCCGCTGCTGTTCTTGCGGCGGGAGTCCATACATCTACCCAGTGGGCTGTCACAGTCATATAGTCCTGACCCTGCCCTGCTCCACTTGTCCACATGTCCGTGGTTAAGTGGACATTGGGTACAGCTGCATTTTTTAGGACACTGGTGACTCTTTTTCTGAGGTCTGTGTACATTTTCGGTATCGCCTGCCTAGAGAAATGGAACCTAGATGGTATTTGGTACCGGGGACACAGTACCTCCAACAAGTCTCTAGTTGGCTCTGCAGTAATGATGGATACCGGAACCACGTTTCTCACCACCCAGGATGCCAAGGCCTCAGTTATCCGCTTTGCAGTAGGATGACTGCTGTGATATTTCATCTTCCTCGCAAAGGACTGTTGAACAGTCAATTGCTTACTGGAAGTAGTACAAGTGGGCTTACGACTTCCCCTCTGGGATGACCATCGACTCCCAGCGGCAACAACAGCAGCGCCAGCAGCAGTAGGCGTTACACGCAAGGATGCATCGGAGGAATCCCAGGCAGGAGAGGACTCGTCAGACTTGCCAGTGACATGGCCTGCAGGACTATTGGCATTCCTGGGGAAGGAGGAAATTGACACTGAGGGAGTTGGTGGGGTGGTTTGCGTGAGCTTGGTTACAAGAGGAAGGGATTTACTGGTCAGTGGACTGCTTCCGCTGTCACCCAAAGTTTTTGAACTTGTCACTGACTTATTATGAATGCGCTGCAGGTGACGTATAAGGGAGGATGTTCCGAGGTGGTTAACGTCCTTACCCCTACTTATTACAGCTTGACAAAGGGAACACACGGCTTGACACCTGTTGTCCGCATTTCTGGTGAAATACCTCCACACCGAAGAGCTGATTTTTTTGGTATTTTCACCTGGCATGTCAACGGCCATATTCCTCCCACGGACAACAGGTGTCTCCCCGGGTGCCTGACTTAAACAAACCACCTCACCATCAGAATCCTCCTGGTCAATTTCCTCCCCAGCGCCAGCAACACCCATATCCTCCTCATCCTGGTGTACTTCAACACTGACATCTTCAATCTGACTATCAGGAACTGGACTGCGGGTGCTCCTTCCAGCACTTGCAGGGGGCATGCAAATAGTGGAAGGCGCATGCTCTTCACGTCCAGTGTTGGGAAGGTCAGGCATCGCAAACGACACAATTGGACTCTCCTTGTGGATTTGGGATTTCAAAGAACGCACAGTTCTTTGCGGTGCTTTTGCCAGCTTGAGTCTTTTCAGTTTTCTAGCGAGAGGCTGAGTGCTTCCATCCTCATGTGAAGCTGAACCACTAGCCATGAACATAGGCCAGGGCCTCAGCCGTTCCTTGCCACTCCGTGTGGTAAATGGCATATTGGCAAGTTTACGCTTCTCCTCCGACAATTTTATTTTAGGTTTTGGAGTCCTTTTTTTTCTGATATTTGGTGTTTTGGATTTGACATGCTCTGTACTATGACATTGGGCATCGGCCTTGGCAGACGACGTTGCTGGCATTTCATCGTCTCGGCCATGACTAGTGGCAGCAGCTTCAGCACGAGGTGGAAGTGGATCTTGATCTTTCCCTAATTTTGGAACCTCAACTTTTTTGTTCTCCATATTTTATAGGCAGAACTAAAAGGCACCTCAGGTAAACAATGGAGATGGATGGATTGGATACTAGTATACAATTATGGACGGACTGCCACGGTTAGGTGGTATAAAAAAACCACGGTTAGGTGGTATATATTATAATAATAATACAATTATGGATGGACGGACTGCCTGCCGACTGCCGACACAGAGGTAGCCACAGCCGTGAACTACCGCACTGTACACTGGTTGATAAAGAGATAGTAGTATACTCGTAACAACTAGTATGACACTATGACGACGGTATAAAGAATGCAAAAAAAACCACAGTTAGGTGGTATATATTATAATAATAATACAATTATGGATGGACGGACTGCCTGCCGACTGCCGACACAGAGGTAGCCACAGCCGTGAACTACCGCACTGTACACTGGTTGATAAAGAGATAGTAGTATACTCGTAACAACTAGTATGACACTATGACGGTATAAAGAATGAAAAAAAAACCACGGTTAGGTGGTATATATTATAATAATAATACAATTATGGATGGACGGACTGCCTGCCGACTGCCGACACAGAGGTAGCCACAGCCGTGAACTACCGCACTGTACACTGGTTGATAAAGAGATAGTAGTATACTCGTAACAATTAGGATGACACTATGACGGTATAAAGAATGAAAAAAAAAACCACGGTTAGGTGGTAGGTATATAATAATAAATAATACAATTCTGGTCGGACGGACTGCCTGCCGTGTGCCGACACAGAGGTAGCCACAGCCGTGAACTACCGCACTGTACACTGGTTGATAAAGAGATAGTAGTATACTCGTAACAATTAGGATGACACTATGACGGTATAAAGAATGAAAAAAAAACCACGGTTAGGTGGTAGGTATATAATAATAAATAATACAATTCTGGTCGGACGGACTGCCTGCCGTGTGCCGACACAGAGGTAGCCACAGCCGTGAACTACCGCACTGTACACTGGTTGATAAAGAGATAGTAGTATACTCGTAACAATTAGGATGACACTATGACGGTATAAAGAATGAAAAAAAAACCACGGTTAGGTGGTAGGTATATAATAATAAATAATACAATTCTGGTCGGACGGACTGCCTGCCGTGTGCCGACACAGAGGTAGCCACAGCCGTGAACTACCGCACTGTACACTGGTTGATAAAGAGATAGTAGTATACTCGTAACAATTAGGATGACACTATGACGGTATAAAGAATGAAAAAAAAACCACGGTTAGGTGGTAGGTATATAATAATAAATAATACAATTCTGGTCGGACGGACTGCCTGCCGTGTGCCGACACAGAGGTAGCCACCGCCGTGAACTACCGCACTGTACACTGGTTGATAAAGAGATAGTAGTATACTCGTAACAATTAGGATGACACTATGACGGTATAAAGAATGAAAAAAAAACCACGGTTAGGTGGTAGGTATATAATAATAAATAATACAATTCTGGTCGGACGGACTGCCTGCCGTGTGCCGACACAGAGGTAGCCACAGCCGTGAACTACCGCACTGTACACTGGTTGATAAAGAGATAGTAGTATACTCGTAACAATTAGGATGACACTATGACGGTATAAAGAATGAAAAAAAAAACCACGGTTAGGTGGTAGGTATATAATAATAAATAATACAATTCTGGTCGGACGGACTGCCTGCCGTGTGCCGACACAGAGGTAGCCACAGCCGTGAACTACCGCACTGTACACTGGTTGATAAAGAGATAGTAGTATACTCGTAACAATTAGGATGACACTATGACGGTATAAAGAATGAAAAAAAAACCACGGTTAGGTGGTAGGTATATAATAATAAATAATACAATTCTGGTCGGACGGACTGCCTGCCGTGTGCCGACACAGAGGTAGCCACAGCCGTGAACTACCGCACTGTACTGTGTCTGCTGCTAATATAGACTGGTTGATATTTAAAGAGATATTAGTAGTATACAACAATACTATACTGGTGGTCAGGCACTGGTCACCACTCCTGCAGCAAAAGTGTGCACTGTTAATTAATATAATTGTACTCCTGGCTCCTGCTAACAACCTGCAGTGCTCCCCAGTCTCCCCCACAATTAATTATAAGCTTTTAATTTATACATTGATGACTGTGCAGCACACTGGGCTGAGCTGAGTGCACACAGACTGAGTCACACTGTGTGACTGACTGTGCTGTGTATCGTTTTTTTTTTCAGGCAGAGAACGGATATAGCAGAGAGAAGTGAACGGATATATTATATTAAATAAAAGTTAACTAGCAACTGCACTGGTCACTGACTGTGGTAAACTAACTCTGTCTGCGACTCTGCACAATCTCTCTCTATCTAATCTATCTATCTCTATTCTAATGGAGAGGACGCCAGACACGTCCTCTCCCTATCAATCTCAATGCACGAGTGAAAATGGCGGCGACGCGCGGCTCCTTATATAGAATCCGAGTCTCGCGAGAATCCGACAGCGTCATGATGACGTTCGGGCGCGCTCGGGTTAACCGAGCAAGGCGGGAAGATCCGAGTCGCTCGGACCCGTGGAAAAAAAGGTGAAGTTCGTGCGGGTTCGGATTCAAAGAAACCGAACCCGCTCATCTCTAGTATATATATATATATATATATATATATATATATATATATATATATATATATATATATATAATACCAAGCACAGTATGGCACTCCCAGTAAGCATATATGCAAATTGCTCCGGTGCCCTGCGTCAGTCAAAGCTGGGAAATATAGTCACAAGAAAATGCTGGCACTCTAAGAGACTTGTAAAAAAACGACACAAATGCTGTAGTTAAGGTCAACGTTTCAGGGCTATGCCCTTTTATCAAGACTAACTAAACATACATAATAAAAGTAAATTTATAAATTACCAGTGACACCTCGTGTACAGACGACCGCCGCTCTCCGGGAGACCCGCTGACGTCATTGGCGCGCGCTGGCGCCGGCGACCCGGCGTCTCCAGGGGGCGTGACAAGAAGATGTGTAACCCATCACCATGGGAACTAGTGTAAGAGTGCTGAAAAGGGACAGAAAGGAACAGCCATGCATAAGTAAGGTGCACAGGGAAGCAACATCACTGTGCGGCCAATGGCAAAAGATTGCAACAATGTGATTTAAACCATATTAAAGGGGGAGAAGCATCAGCATAATAAACAATGAGCTAAGCTAGCCCTGTATTGTATAAATACAAACATGGATGTATCTACAAATAAGGATACATATCGGGGAGTGACAAAACGATCATTAATGTAACAGAGGGAAGCCCGTTGGATCTATACCCTCCAAACGGTTAAACCGTTTGGTTTGAACGATATGCTTTCTTATACATGCTTTTTATAAATAAGTAATTTCTGCCGCCTCTTCTTAGAGTTCTCACTGCACGGCTTACATTAATGATCGTTTTGTCACTCCCCGATATGTATCCTTATTTGTAGATACATCCATGTTTGTATTTATACAATACAGGGCTAGCTTAGCTCATTGTTTATTATGCTGATGCTTCTCCCCCTTTAATATGGTTTAAATCACATTGTTGCAATCTTTTGCCATTGGCCGCACAGTGATGTTGCTTCCCTGTGCACCTTACTTATGCATGGCTGTTCCTTTCTGTCCCTTTTCAACACTCTTACACTAGTTCCCATGGTGATGGGTTACACATCTTCTTGCCACGCCCCCTGGAGACGCCGGGTCGCCGGCGCCAGCGCGCGCCAATGACGTCAGCGGGTCTCCCGGAGAGCGGCGGTCGTCTGTACACGAGGTGTCACTGGTAATTTATAAATTTACTTTTATTATGTATGTTTAGTTAGTCTTGATAAAAGGGCATAGCCCTGAAACGTTGACCTTAACTACAGCATTTGTGTCGTTTTTTTACAAGTCTCTTAGAGTGCCAGCATTTTCTTGTGACTATATATATATATATATATATACCATAGGGAGTTCCAAATCGTTTGGAAGGTGCACTTTGGTGATTTTATGAAGAAGTATCTACGATTATTTACTTGTGCGAGTGCACCTTCCAAATGATTTGGAACTCCCTATGGTATATGTGTGGACCGATCCGGCCCATTAGGAGCACCCACCATTTGATGAACTTTTATTGATGAGAGTGCAGGATTATTGTTTTTATATATATATATATATATATATATATATATATCGTCAAAATGTATAAGTGTGCGCTCATGTGGATCAAATATAATCTGTAGTAAAATATTCAAATATTTTCTTATAATTTAAAATATTTTCATATGCATTCCTCACAAACGTGGGTGGCAGCTGATAACAAATTATGGCGATTAGAATGTGTAAAAAATAGAAGTAATCAGCACCTAATAATGCCCAGAAAATGACGGTCGGGACATAGAATAAAATTTAGTGAAAAAAATGGGACAAGCACTTATATTGGTTTGAGGACCGAAGATTTCTATCTGAGATAAGTGCTTGTCCCATTTTTTTCACTAAATTTCATTCTATTTCCCCACTGTCATTTTGTGGGCATTTTTAGGCGCTGATTACTTCTATTTTTTACACATACACACACACACACACACACACGCACACATATATATATATATATATATATATATATATATATATATATATATATTTCTGTATATGTGTGTGTAGATATATATATATATATATATATATATATACTGTGTGTGTATATGTGTGTATATATATATATATATATATATATATATAAATAAATAGACCACTCCTGGGAGTGCAGTCGTGCTCTGATATACACACAAGGCCTTTGTACAACCACCAATCACCCAAGGCATGTGCGTATCCGAGAGTGGCATACTGTATCTCTCTTATAAAATGGCTCCTGTTGTGATGACATACTATAGGATGAAACAGATGCAGAATAATGTAGGAGGAAAAATAATTCTGAATTGACTGGGCACTTTGATTTATTTTTTAATGAATAAACATGTAACTGAATAACAGTGTAAACAAATAAGGTAGTCAATTTTTTTTTCTGTCAATGTGTATGTCTGTCAGTGAGGCAGTGAGGTGCTTCTTTTTGTGAGCAGTTTCTCTATGTGAGTGATGCTATTGTTTACATACCAGGGATCGATCTATCTATCTATCTATCTATCTATCTATCTATCTATCTATCTATCTATCTATCTATCTATCTATCTCATACGTACTAATAATAATTACCAGATTAATAACAGCAATGCACTGTATAAAAATTTTTTGCAATATAATGTAACATATGTATAATGTATAATTTGGGTGAACAGTCTTGCAAATTATCTCCAGAGGAGGGTGTGGGCTCTCAGGCAGTGGGGCACACCGGAGGTTTCCCCTGTATCCCTGTGGTCCAGTCCAACCCTCATTGGAAATAATGCTCGGTCATTTTATATGTATTATATAATTTTCTGGCAGTATCCACAAAGATGGTTCTGATGAGCAGCTGATTCAGTGTGAGACTGGAGGGATCTAACCATACAGAGAAGAAAAAGGGTGTGTGGCCATGCCTACAGACATGTCCTCATGTAGTCACGCCAAACAGCCCCTCTTGTCACGCCAAGTCGTGTGAGAATGTTTTAGCGTCGGGCATCTTTTTGCTTCTTTTTTGCTGAAAATGTTTCTTAGTTACAATACAATGTTACTAGGACACACGAGAAGACTTTACTGATTAACGTGATATGACATTTGTACAGTATGTCTGCGTGTGACAGTTTCTGGTCCAGCAGCTTTTTTCCAATACAAGTTCTGTTCTGCTCCATATACAGACTCAGTCACACACATTATATGTGTCATATATAAATTAAACAACATATTCTCCTCTTGCATCCTACTCACATAGCATTACGACTAAGATACATTTTTGGCTAAAAAGATGCCCGATGTTAGCAGAGATGCATGGGATCTGGCAGCTCACTCACCCCAGGTATCTTACGCTATATACCGTCTTAAGGCTAGATGTATGAGGACACATCTATGCATGGTGTCCTGTTGAGACAGAGCCAGGTGGGGCTGGACTGTAGCAATCAGACAATCCAGGAGGTATTGTGCAGTCAGAGACCAATGTGTCTGGAGGCCAGTGGGGGCTAGGCTGCCTGTGTTTTTACCTGTATGACGCAGGGAGAACATAATAAATTCTGATACTGTATTTGAGAAGTTGTGGAAGTCGGCCAGAGCCTGAGGACATACCTGCAAGAAGAAGGCAAGATTGTGAGCCCTTGTACGCAGACTAGCTGCCCAGTATAGTAAGAGGTCAAGCATGAAGTTCATGCCCTGCATGGGCTAGACTGGTTTTGTTTGGTTTCATGCATGCTGACAGTAAAGCACCATTTAATTTATTCACACCTGGAAGGCTGTGTGTGGACCCTTATTCAGCACCTAGACACTGCACCACTGACCAATCTACTGATTGCCCCGGATTGCCCCAGAGTATAAGAATAAATTATTGTCATGAAGAAGTATTGCAAGTAATGTATATACACTACAGTCTAGTGCATTGTAATGTCTGACATCACTTAATTATCAAAAGTGAAACATGTAACATTTGACTAGGATAAGACAAATCACACTATAGGGGTAATTCCAAGTTGATCGCAGCAGGAATTCTGTTAGCAATTGGGCAAAACCATGTGCACTGCAGGGGAGGCAGATATAACATGTGCAGAGAGAATTAGATTTGGGTGTGGTGTGTTCAATCTGCAATCTAATTTGCAGTGTAAAAATAAAGCAGCCAGTATTTACCCTGCACAGAAATAAAATAACCCACCCAAATCTAACTATCTCTGCAAATGTAATATCTGCCACACCTGCAGTGCACATGGTTTTGCCCAACTGCTAAAAAATTTCCTGCTGCGATCAACTTGGAATTACCCCCCATGTTGTTAAATAAAACCTTATGCCTGAGGTAAGTTCAGTGACAACACAAATATCTTGAGATTTTCCCATCAAAAAAATGGTTCATTATTTACAATGTCACCTTACTTTCCATTGTATTTAAAAAAAAGTAGATATTGAAAAGCGCCCAAGAACTGCTACTTTATCACATGATCTTAATTAAACCCAATGAGAGTTTGCGTTATGAGAAGGTAGAAGACAAGAATAGCAATGCAAATTTATCTACAAGTTAAGAGCAATAAATGTTCTACACATAATAGAGTTGTCATTGTTGGAAATGATTTGTGTGTGGGTGGAAAGGGCAGACTAGATGGGCCAAGTGGTTCTTCACTGACATCAATTTCTCTGTTTCTGTGTTGATATTGCAGAGATGTATAGGCACACAAAAGCAGATTACTCAAACTATGGGGGTAATTCAGAGTTGATTGCAGCAGCAAATTTGTTAGCAGTTGGGCAAAAACATATGCAGTGCAGGTGTGGCAGATATAGCATTTGCAGAGAGAGTTAGATTTGGGTAGGTTATTTTGTTTCTGTGCAAGGTAAATACTGGCTGCTTTATTTTATACTGCAATTTATATTTCAGTTTGAACACCCCCCCCCCCCCCAATTCTAACTCTCTGTGCACATGTTATATCTGCCCCCCTTGCACTGCACATGGTTTGCCCAACTGCTAACAAATTTGCTGCTGCAATCAACTCTGAATTAGGCCCAATGAACAGCCCAGTTACTTAACCAGTGGTGTTGGTTTAGTCATAGATAGCAGCTACAGATAAACTAATTATTACATGTACACTGGTGGTAGTGCGAGGTTTCATTCAGCTCACCAGCCAGTGAGTGGATGCTACAAACTGGTAGCGCTGCAGGGATTCTGGAGCAGATTCATATGCAGGTAATAATAACCAGCAGGGTCATAACTAAATGTATGCGGAGGGGGCACTGCACATAGCGCTGCAGGGTAGGTGGTGCTGTTGGGGGCACTTAGCAATTATCTGTTTTAATTACTTTCACTTGACAGCTCCCCCCCTTTTTGAAGCCCAGCATTTCTTGACCACTCCTGTCTCCTACCCTGACCCCTTCTTTTGCTAATAGCTATACAACATTTATGAACTCAACTTGAAATTTCTTTGTTATTCAGTTACACTGTCCTTTATTACAATTCAAGTTGCTGACATACTCGAGATTCTAACCCATTGCCTGTGTCAGTGCAGTCAGACAATCTATTCATTGAGCTATCTGATCTTGCATAGAAAGGTGGATAATTCTAAGCTAGAGAATTCTAAGTATTTGATGCTTACCTTGTACTTTGTGAAAAAATGATCAGCATTGCGGCTGAGCAAGTGTATGGGGGGTATTCAGTTCTTGTTGGAAACTGCCCTCTTGTCGGAAAGACGGTTTAGATCGGAAGGGGTTCTGACCTATTTAATGTCTTGTTTTTTACAAGTCGGGAATCACATGGATTGTAGGAATCCATGTGTACTGTCGGAAGCGTGGCCAAACTCAACTGGTTTTAGCCTCGTTTCCAACAATGTCAATCCGACTTTAAAAAAAAGTCGGCTTGGCATTGACGGTAATGAGTTAAACCTGTCGAGTTTGGCTGATTATTGAATACTCACATGTTGGATCATTTCTGTCAGAAAGGATCCGACATGAATTGAATAGACCCCTATGTAGTGTGTGCTTGCAAGAGATTGGATGTGTGGCTACACACTACATGGATCTGCTCAATTGCAATGCTGATTATTTTTTTTTACAAAGTGCCAGTAGCTTTATATAGTGTTCATCGTTTTTGTGCAGGATCAAATAGCTCAATAAGTAGGATGTGTGATTAAAATTTAACAAGTTAGAGGTTTGAATCCTGGTTATGGCTCGTATATTGAAATGTGTTATTTAATAATAGGTATTGTAACTGGATAGCAGCGATCTCTCATGAAAATGCGGGGAGGGGGGGGAGAGGAGCCAATTCTCTCTCTGGCACAGGGCACCAAGAAGTCTAGTTACAGCTATGATAACCAGGTCTCTCATAGTAGCTAAGTAGAAGACTTCTGTTTTCCCACCATGTCATTACACACAATAAAGAACCGGATAGCCACTGCAATGCTCAGTAGAGATCTTAGTGGACATCGTGGAATAGGGCATAAAGCTTCCTGGGAGATTAGGAAGACTGGAGTCTCCGCAGTATCACACTGCTCTTTCAACACTCATGTCCAAATTAACCACATTTTAGACAATGGCCCTCATTCCGAGTCGTTCGCTCGTTCTTTTTTTTCGCATCGCAGTGAAAATCAGCTTAGAGCGCATGCGCAATGTTCGCACTGCGACTGCGCTAAGTAATTCTGCTATGAAGAAAGGATTTTTACTCACGGCTTTTTGTTCGCACCGGCGAACGTAGTGTGATTGACTGGAAATGGGTGTTACTGGGCGGAAACACGGCGTTTTATGGGCGTGTGGCTGAAAACGCTACCGTTTCCGGAAAAAACGCAGGAGTGGCCGGAGAAACGGGGGAGTGTCTGGGCGAACGCTGGGAGTGTTTGTGACGTCAAACCAGGAACGACAAGCACTGAACTGATCGCACAGGCAGAGTAAGTCTGGAGCTACTCTAAAACTGCTAAGTTTTTTTTGTTCGCAATATTGCGTAAACTTCGTTCGCACTTTTAAGATGCTAAGATACACTCCCAGTAGGCGTAGACTAAGCGTGTGTAACTCTGCTAAATTCGCCTTGCGACCGATCAACTCGGAATGAGGGCCAATGTTTCCGGCCAATGTGCATGTTTGTGTGCATTAAAGTATGTAATACAGTGCTTACAATTTTATGCAACCCTCTTCACCTATTTATCCAACGTTCCCTTGCCCATTCAAACTTTCACACAGATATTTGTGCCTGACACACACGAATATAAAATAGGAATATAAAATAGACCTGGTAGCAACCACATAAGTATTAAAATGAAAGTGGAAGTGTATGTGAGCCCTGCCCACTGGAAGTGATGCAGTAACCCCAGAAAATGGCGCTCTTATAAGGAACCACCAATGTTTAAGATATGCTTGATGTATAACCACCTAGTCCACTCGGATGAAACATGCTGGAGCCTATCAATAGCCACAGACTACCACTGAAACGCACATCAGTGGCCTGTGGTATAGTTGTTGGCTGACAAACTTACCTTCTATTCTTTCTATCTGTATCATCCCAGCCATCAAAGGTAACATAAGATCCCTAGAACTAGGCGCAGCACAGACTGCCTAATCTACCTACACCTTGTCAGACGACATACTTGTGTCTGTGTGCTATGTTCAAAGCTGACTCACTTCTGTTTATAACACTTTTTCTGTATATCATTTGGTCTCTTTGTCTGCAATCTGAAGCCTTGTGCCCTTGTTTGTGGCAAATAATGAATTTGTACTTTTCAAACTTAGTGCCTTTACTATTTAAGGCAGATGTTCCAACAATATTGTCCACAGGTATCTGCTCCTGGAATTGCCCTTATAATATCAGTACTGTAGTTACTGCAGTTGTATTTGACTCCAATGCACAGTTCAGAGTCAGCGGATACTATACTTCCCCATCCGTTGCTCACTCTAGAACAAGTTCAGGTCTGGATCCTCTCACAGTAGACGGCTATTGTGTGGCGGGGTCTCCCAGCATCCTCCATGTGACAGGCCACGGCCACCTCCAGTTCAAGGGTGACGCCATCTACTTTGTGGGTCAGCTGACTCGTTCAGCCAATGATGGAGCTCCAGATAGTCATGTGGCAGCGGGATTAAAAAGGTGAATCTGCATGGGTAGCTGGCTCCTGTACAATGTCGCTTCCGTTCAATGCTTTCAGGTCTCAGTTCTGTATTGCCAGTGGCTTTAGTACTGCAACATGCTGCCACAGCCCTGTTCTGGCCAGTCCAGTGTTATCCAGGACCAGCCTGGTCATGTCCAGCCGAATACCAGCCGGACAAGAATTATCCAGGTCTCTCCTGGTAAAATACAGCATCATTCCAGCTGGTCCAGTTTTGTTGAGGTATAGCCTGAAGAAGTCCAGCTTACATACAGTTCTACCTGTACAATCAACTCAGTTCAATAGTAAATTCCATCCGTTTTGGACGTCAGTCAAATTATAAAGTACAGTAACCGTCAGGGGCGCCAGAATGATTTCACGCAGGGGGGGGGGGGCAAGTTTGAATTTCATTTTTGCGCCTCTCCTTCAACCCCCCTCCTCCCCCTCCCGTGGTGCCGGTCTCCTCTCCTTCAACCCCCCCCTTCATCAGTGTGGGGGAGCGCTTACCTCTGTATCCCCGTGGGCGGCTTTTAAAGTAGTGTGCTGCCGCAGGCAGGGTGCAGTGCCCCTTCTGTACTGGCCAGCTGTCTCTTCTTTGGTGATGCATTACTGGGAGGAGGCATCGCATTCCGGGACCACAGCCACGCCTCCTCCCAGTAATACATCACCAGTGAAGAGACAGCCAGGCAGTACAGAAGGGGCCCTGCACCCTGCCTGCGGCAGCACATTGCTTTTAAAGTTGTAGCCGCTTACGGGGATGCGGAAGGAAGCGCTCCCCCGCACCAGCGCCTGTGCCTTGATCATGTTTGGGGGGGTCAAGCTGCCCCCTTGCCCCTCCCGTTCCGACGCCTATGGTAACCGTCATAGGATATGTGGAAGACCTACATTCATCCACCTCAATTCCTGCACTCCAGTTCCACTCCTTCATAAGAGGAACCTCCATGAACAGAAAAACCTAATTCTGTGACACTCAGGTTCTTCTACACAGCCATAGTGGCCACTTTGTCATCCACCTGTACTCTAACGAACGCCAATTGCTGGGTAATGGACTAAATCTTATTGATGTATTTGTACATGTCCTTACATTAACTTGTTTAGTCCTGTTCACTGTTTGCAGGGCTACACACATATCATTTGTGGATTCTTCCTATTGATGATGGAATATTGTTCTTGCTGTTCTACAACTAAGCCAGTTGGTTCCTATGGCTCTATCCACGTTATTGGGATTTGATTTAACATTCTGTCTTGGGCTATGTACTGTATAGCTAGCTATACAGTGCTGTAGTGCACAGATAACAGCAACATGAGCACATGCTGATACTTTTACAGAGGCAGGGCCTTCTTACCTTTTTCCAGGGGTACCAGATTTTTGAAAATCGTCCATGGTGAACTGGAGATATCCAACTTCAAAGCAGTGGTCCACATCCAACCCTGTTAATTGCTCTTCCCAGCCAGATATTTTGGGATCTGTCTGACTTAGATACACTCCAAAAGCTGGGAATCTCCCCTTTTGGTGGACACTGGCAGATTGTCTCTACTATGCCCAGAATGAGAGATATCAGCCTACCAGTAGCGGGTCCCTGCTGTAGCTCCACACGCCTGGTATGCAGTGTTATATATTCATTGGTGAATTGGTCTGGCTCCTGAACTCTGATCTTCAAGTCCCCAGTACCTCCTGAAAGGTGGGACTCTCTAGCTTTTTTATCTCATTGAAAGCTAAGAAATTTAGGAACTGGAGATATCTGCAGTCAAGCAAGCTGCCCTCCCACAAGAACATTATAATTATTAAAAACAAAAAACACCTGCGCTCTGTTGCTGATAAAAGGGGTATATCCCTCTAATAGATAATATAAAAATTGATTAATAATTAATAAGGACGGTAGGTTTAAGTTGAATTAATATATAGTCAGTTTAATTAGAATAATGTCTAGAAACATATAAGATGTCTTACATATAAAATCATCTCAATAAATAAATTTATAGGTCAAGGAACATTCACCAATCCCCTTAGGAGAAATATATCATACCCCAGGCTAGGATTCTCTCCGGAATATAGTCCACAAGTATAATTGCAAGTGAGTGGTAGATTCGATAGGTCCCTTTTAAGCACAAAGTGCAAGCTTTTCCATGCAGGTAGGGATGTCTCCAATCTCACCGTAAGTGGTAATGTCCAAAGGAGAGTGTCCAATTGGTGCCGTCCGGGTAAAATTTAAGAGAAAGTTCTCCAGTTCCAAAGAGGGGATATTTGTGAAATGTCCAGCAATATCGTCTCAACGCGTTTCGCTGGTGTTGACAGCCAGCTTCCTCATTCCTTATAAAGCCTACTCCACTATCCACCACTCAACCTGCATATTTAACAACCCCTACCACCCTGGAAGTCATGTACTGGGGCCCCTTCATTCAGCTCAATGCCCTCTTCTAGAGTTTAATGTTCCTTCTCCTGCTCCATCTCCCACCATCTGTGCAGTAGGAGTAGTTAGCAAAAAATACTGCTCCATGTCCAACATGTTGAGCAGAAGATAGAACAACACCTACCGTCCGGGGGACATCAAAGCTGCCACTGATAAAACACCTCACTGCTACCACTGTAGGATGGGTAGGGTCCCCAGTGCATTGCTTTGCCTAGGGACCTACACTGCTGTTAAGATGGCCCTGCACAGAGGCATGTAATAAATCATGTGCATGGAGTCTACACAGTATGACTTTTAAGTTCAGGGACAAACATTTATTCAGACATGAGATGTTATGTAGACAGATTAGTCATGCATAATAACACACAGTTAAGAGACAACACGTAGCGGTTAACCATTTAACTGCATATCAAGAAATGTAACTTCATTTTATTTTTTATGAGTAAGTGGATACTTACCATGTGATCATCACATTTTTTCAGTTGCATTAAAAAAAATACTATTTCTGCGAGTCTTGTTTACATTATTTTTCCTATAAGAAGGCCTAACAATAGAATAGCTCCAACACTATTACATATGAGATGTCCAAGCGCAGTCTCCTTAATTAGTGGTGCATAGCAAGTAAGTCTGCACCCCACCCTTTGCGCTCATGTAACAGTGCTGCTCTACAGTATTGACATTGATTAAAATAACATACAGCTTAGTATCTTATCAATTACAAACAAATCAATAACACCTTTCCTACTTTTTCCAATTAAAAGGGCAGGGGAAAAGAGAAGAAGACAAACAATGATAGCTAATCAATTGTATCTCTGCTCCAGTAATCAAAAGGGTCAGAAAGACAGGTCTATTGTCAATAGTACAAAACCTTTCAAGTAGCTTCTTCTATCTAGAATAAATCTTATTGCATGGTATGGATTTGCCAGCATGAAGAGGGAGCAATGTTTTGAGTTTTAATACTTTCAAAATATCCATTATGCTGACGGTGCATATTAAACCACATGTGTCACTTGGCATACACAGAGTCCTACTGCCAGTATTGGAAATTTATTAAGTATCAGTGACAGTATTGATGCAGAGTACAGAATTCCGATGTCTACAATAGGATAGTTCTCTCACAAGGTTTCTGCAGATCTATCACAATTCGCAAAATAATTTTTTGTGTTCAATCAGTCTTGTAAACGGCAAATTACTTTTATATAAGCATGAAAGGAATTATTAATTTTTTTAAATATTATTGTTATTGCTCTTCTTCTTCGTATATGAACTTTAATAGGTTTTCAGCTCTTAGATACAAAGCACTTTCATGCAGGTAACTCGCAGCCCAATATTCCTGCTTGTGTTCAGTATGCAGCAACTGGATGACTTTCCAATCCAGTCACACACAGGCAGTGTGTCATGGTTACATAGGGGCCTGTTAGTGTACTTAGCAGATGACTGAATATACAGGAGGATAGGTTAGACTGGGATTTCAAAGAATGGATAATGTGTCTAAATTATTTAACCACAGTTTTGCTTCCCAGATATTCTTTTAATAAAACAGCAAGAAACTAAAAATGTGTTCCTTTCTCCATGCATAAAAAATTATTGGGTAGGAATCAGCCAATGGAACTTGTCACATTCCAGCTGTCAACAAGAAAATTCTTGTTTGTTCAGAAGATAAAACTGTAAGCTTTCCCTTGAATGGGGTTGGGTACGACATTCCAACAGTCTAGATGCAAATGGTCAGAATATTGACAGTGGAATCCTGGCAGACAGAATCCCAAACCCTTACCCTCTCCTTAACCCTCCCCATAGGCAAACTCAGGGGGGGTTCCAGTTGCACGGAAACCCCCCTCCTCTTGGCAAGTGGCTCACATTATGACAACAATAGCAATGGTATATAATATGATTATTACTAGAACTCCTGGCAAATCATGCAGTTTAAGGGACAGAGCAGGTCTGCTGCACATGCCCAGTGGCAGCAGCTTCTTCTACCAAGTTTGCTGTGTGTGTGGATCTGAGTCCTCAATCACTGCACTGGACCAGAGAGTAGCTATCAGGGAAAAGAGACAGGAACCTTACCACAAGGTGGGTAAATGTGTGCAGTACTGGTTCTATTATATTTGTGTATTAATTAATTAATTTATTTATTTATTTATGGTCCAGTATGTTTATGCTTTTCCTGACCACTTTGTTTGATACAGCCTATACTAGAGACCATCTATAGTGATAAATATTAATACTGTACTCCATAAAATATCCAGAGTATAAAAACTAGACCAATGTTTATATTAATGTCCAGGGTCAGTACTAGGTTCTCCTGCCGCTCCCCCAGACTCCCGAACTTGCTCAAACATTCTGCAGAGTGGGAGATTGACATGTGGAAACCCCCCTCTATAAATCCTGCATTTGCCACTGCACCCTACCTGCAGCCATAACCCTCCCCCTAGTGCCTAACCCTAACTCCCGCCCTTCCCTCACAACCTATACCTATCCCTACCCCTGATGCTTATGTTCAGCATTCTGACTGTCAGAATTCCAGCGTCGGGATTCTGACAGATGTTGGAATACCAGCGCCAGTCTTCTGACCACTAGCATTGTAATAGTCAGTATGCCAACTACATCCCCCTGAAAGGGAGTAAGAGAAATATCACAAGACAGCTATAAGTCCTTTTGTGTGTAGGAAAAGTAAGGACAGGGTAAGATGGGAGGGATCAGTATCATGCCTGCAGTGCATACAGTACTGTATTATTAAAACATCCTGGTCTCAACTTCCCCTTTATCCATTAGAACATGTGAAGGTGAACCCACCATCTCACCAAGGTAAGAGTCAGGAGAAGTGGGTCAACTCATTACAAATAAACTTTTGTATTTATACACCTACTGCAGTGCTTTACAAAGAATAGTTAGTCATTCACATCAGTTCCTGCCCCCAGTGGAATTTACAATCTGTAAGTCTTACCAAATGTACATACTGTACACACCGGTATACATTAAGGATTAATAACCTACTGCAACAGTATGTTTTTGGATTGTGCAAGGAAACCAGAGCACCCAAAGGAAGCATGAGTAAAACATGCAAACTCTGCATAGTTAGGGCCTTGGGGGGAATCAAGCTCAAGGCCTCAGTGTTTTGAGGCAATAATGCTAACCACTACACCATCCATGTTGAAAGGAAGTGTCATATTTGAAGATAAACAATGAGATTTTAAAATACAAAAAAATGCACAATTATGTGATTAAAAACCTGTATTTAAAACATCAAATAAGTGATATAAATTTCATGTACAAAAATCAGTATTCACTTTCTAAGTATATTAAAATCAAAAGAGTGACTGAATTATTAGATAAACACTATCAACGGTATCAAAACAATAGGCTTTATGCTGCCTTAATTGGGCTAAATGAAATGTGCACCACTCCAATCACACAAGGGGATATTTGGAATCCCAAAAAAATGTTAAACATAAATGTCATTATTTTCGCCAATAAAATGGCAATGCTGTATACTGTATATATATCACATGTTACTTTTTCTTCTTAATGTACACTAACTCTGATGTTAGTACAGAGTGAGTCAAAAAACCTCCCAGATTTTAAAGGTTAACCAAAAACGTAAAGGCATGGTACAGATGTAGCCGTGGTCACCGCACCTGCGACTATTCATGGGTCTTACTCGTTTGCCGCGACTAGTGTGCTTGTTCGCAGGCACATGACAATAGTTGCACCTGCAATCCATAGAAAATATTAGTGATGAGCGGGTTCGGTTCCTCGGAAACCGAACCCCCCCGAACTTCACCCATTTTACACGGGTCCGAGGCATACTCTGATTCTCCAGTATGGCTCGGTTAACCCGAGCGTGCCCGAACATCATCATCCCGCTGTCGGATTCTCGCGAGATTCGAATTCTATATAAGGAGCCGCGCGTCGCCGCCATTTTCACTCGTGCATTGGAAATGTTAGGGAGAGGACGTGGTTGGCAACCTCTCCGTTTATTAATGTTGCTGCAAATATTTGTGCTTATTGCTTAATTGTGGGGACTGGGGAGCAGCTGTATTATATAGGAGGAGTACAGTGCAGAGTTTTGCTGATCAGTGACCACCAGTTTTATCCGTTCTCTGCCTGAAAAACACTCCATATCTGTGCTCAGTGTGCTGCATATATCTGTG
Source organism: Pseudophryne corroboree (assembly GCF_028390025.1). NCBI lineage: Eukaryota > Metazoa > Chordata > Amphibia > Anura > Myobatrachidae > Pseudophryne > Pseudophryne corroboree. The sequence goes on along the minus strand of NC_086446.1, from coordinate 209,015,298 downwards.
CTCACACTGCTTTATTGTGGGGACTGGGGACCAGCAGTATTATATAGGAGGAGTACAGTGCAGAGTGTTGCTGACAGTGACCACCAGTATATATAGCAGTACGGTACGGAAGGCCACTGCTCTACCTACCTCTGTGTCGTCAAGTATACTATCCATCTAAATTCTTTACCTGTGGTGCATTTTAGTTTTGCAGTTTGCTGACAGTGACCACCAGTATATATAGCAGTACGGTACGGAAGGCCACTGCTCTACCTACCTCTGTGTCGTCAAGTATACTATCCATCTAGATTCTTTACCTGTGGTGCATTTTAGTTTTGCAGTTTGCTGACAGTGACCACCAGTATATATAGCAGTACGGTACAGAAGGCCACTGCTCTACCTACCTCTGTGTCGTCAAGAATACTATCCATCTAGATTCTATACCTGTGGTGCATTTTAGTTTTGCAGTTTGCTGACAGTGACCACCAGTATATATAGCAGTACGGTACGGAAGGCCACTGCTCTACCTACCTCTGTGTCGTCAAGTATACTATCCATCTAGATTCTATACCTGTGGTGCATTTTAGTTTTGCAGTTTGCTGACACAGTGACAACCAGTATATATAGCAGTACGGTACGGAAGGCCACTGCTCTACCTACCTCTGTGTCGTCAAGTATACTATCCATCTAGATTCTATACCTGTGGTGCATTTTAGTTTTGCAGTTTTCTGACAGTGACCACCAGTATATATAGCATTACGGTACGGAAGGCCACTGCTCTACCTACCTCTGTGTCGTCAAGTATACTATACATCCATACCTGTGGTGCATTTCAGTTGTGCGCAGTATATATAGTAGTAGGCCATTGCTATTGATACTGGCATATAATTCCACACATTAAAAAATTTAGAACAAAAATGTGGAGGTTAAAATAGGGAAAGATCAAGATCCACTTCCACCACGTGCTGAAGCTGCTGCCACTAGTCATGGCCGAGACGATGAAATGCCATCAACGTCGTCTGCCAAGGCCGATGCCCAATGTCATAGTAGAGAGCATGTAAATTCCAAAAAACAAAAGTTCAGTTAAATGACCCAAAAATTAAAATTAAAAGCGTCTGATGAGAAGCGTAAACTTGCCAATATGCCATTTACGACACGGAGTGGCAAGGAACGGCTGAGGCCTTGGCCTATGTTCATGGCTAGTGGTTCAGATTCACATGAGGATGGAAGCACTCATCCTCTCACTAGAAAACTGCAGTGCCACTCCTAGATGGGCCAGGTGTTTGTGTCGGCCACTTGGGTCGCTTAGCTTAGTCACACAGCTACCTCATTGCACCTCTTTTTTTTCTTTGCATCATGTGCTGTTTGGGGACTATTTTTTAAATCTGCCATCCTGTCTGACACTGCAGTGCCACTCCTAGATGGACCAGGTGTTTGTGTCGGCCACTTGGGTCGCTTAGCTTAGTCACACAGCGACTTTGGTGCACAACCTTTTTTTCTTTGCATCATGTGCTGTTTGGGGACTATTTTTTAAATCTGCCATCCTGTCTGACACTGCAGTGCCACTCCTAGATGGGCCTGGTGTTTGTGTCGGCCACTTGTGTCACTTAGCTTAGTCACACAGCGACCTTGGTGCGCCTCTTTTTTTTCTTTGCATCATGTGCTGTTTGGGGACTATTTTTTAAATCTGCCATCCTGTCTGACACTGCTGTGCCACTCCTAGATGGGCCAGGTGTTTGTGTCGGCCACTTGTGTCGCTTAGCTTAGCCATCCAGCGACCTCGGTGCAAATTTTAGGACTAAAAATAATATTGTGAGGTGTGAGGTGTGAGGTGTTCAGAATAGACTGAAAATGAGTGTAAATTATGGTTATTGAGGTTAATAATACTATGGGATCAAGATGACCCCCAAATTCTATGATTTAAGCTGTTTTTGAGGGTTTTTTGTAAAAAAAAACACCCGAATCCAAAACACACCCGAATCCGCCAAAAAATTTTCAGGGAGGTTTTGGCAAAACGCATCCGAATCCAAAACACGGCCGCGGAACCGAATCCAAAACCAAAACACAAAACCCGAAAAATTTCCGGTGCATATCTCTAGAAAATATTTTGTGCAATCGTGAATTCAACTATTCTTTCCTGGGCCTGTATAGTCGCTGCTGGTATGCGGCAACAGTGAACTTTGCTACATCTGTAAATGTTATTAAAGATTTTTGTACATAATTTTAGTTGATTTTGAATATGATATCATCGTGATGGTGGCCTTCATTCGCGATATACATTTGTAGTCGATTTCTGAAAGGGAGCTTCATCACTTGTGAGCAGAACATTGTTTGCAGGAACATTTTAAAGGTTATCCTCACAACATGCCATTCAGTGCTCCCAGTCGCGTTAATTAAGTACCTGAACAACCATAATTTTGTACAGATGTAATCGAATGGCATGTTGTTATTAAAATTTTCTTTAATTTGCCTATGATGAGAGTTGTATGTGAATTATTTATCATTGGTATGTGTTTCCAATCATTAGGTTTAGTCTGGAGGGGGATTTGGGGTGACATAACAATGACAAAGAATTACCCTTTGTTTATACATACAACTGTAATCATAGGTAAATTAGCAAAAATTTTAAAAAGAATTATAAAGGGGGGTACTCACGGAGAGATCCATGCTTAAAATCTAAGCAATCTGACTAGATTTCACATTATGAGAAGAGGCAAGAGGAAAAGGACAGTGTCAAGAAGGGGATAAAAAATTAGAGAGGCACACGCAATCGGGAACAACACACAGGCTTTCACCTCCACTCCTATATTGTTGTGGAACGGAAAGGACTTCAACCAAGCAAATATATAATTAATTACCACATTACTGGACAAACTGAAAAACTAGGGGCCAAAGCCTCCGAATATGTACCCCCTTCTCCATTTTCAGGGATTAAGATAATATCAGATTTAAAGCTGGGATGCAAATAAACTGGTGTATACCACAGGATCAAGATTGGATATTTTTCCCTCCACGGAGTCTGGAGACTTATTTTGTGAAAATTTCGTGGGTTTCTTTTTTCCATTTTTTTTTTTGCATTTTTAATTACATATTTTGTGGCAGATGCCTTATTTTTGTTTTTCACAGCTCCCAGTTACATGCATGTGAGCATACCTGTGTGTCCCAGTTACACGCATGTGAGCATACCTGTGTGTCTTCTTTATTTTTTTCATATTTAATGTTTAAATAAAGCAGCCCCTTAGATGTTTTAGCAGCCCATCCTGAGTTCCCACAGCAGACCCGGATGGGGCAAGTTGAGTTCGGGTGGGTTCGGTACAGTATTAAGTAGGACTGTGCAGTGATTTTTTTTGTTGTTGAGCCCCTGTCCTAGTGGCGCTTACTACTCTACAGTTGAAAATAATTTCATACTATAAGTAGGACTGTGGGAGGAAGCAATGCTAACCTCTGTGCCCACAGCATACCTCAGCCTGGCAAGCCAGATATCTTCCTGGCTATAAGCTGCCATGAGACTCCATACTGGGACTTATTCAGTAACTGTTTGAGCCTCACAGGAGCTCCTGGCCCAGTGTACTGCAGTGCAATGGAAAGCTGATGCAATGCAAGATCACTGAAACTCTTTTCTTCTAACACCGTGAGGTCTTGCGATAACTCAACACAGCCCTTAGGAATAGAAGATCCCTATACAACAGGGGTGGCTGGACTTTTGGTACCTGGGATCTACTCTTTGTTCACTTACTTACCGGTGATTTACCAACGTCAAATAACAACACCAATACTGACACACACATTTCAAAATAGCATTAACAATGACGCCATCAAATAACAATACCAAAAATAACGCACACATTTAAAAATAACATTAATAATGATGCATCAAATAACACCAATAATAACACACACATTTAAAAATAGCATTAATAATGACGCCATCAAATAACACCAATAATAACGCACAGATTTAAAAATAGCATTAATAATGACGCCATCAAATAACAACACCAATAATAACGCACATTTAAAAATAGCATTAATAATGACGCCATCAAATAACAATACCAATAGTAGTGTCCACATTACAAAAAAACACTAATATTAATCAGAGCTGTTTCTTGCGGCGGGTGAGGTGTGCATTCACATGGAGCGCACGCCGCAGCTCTAGGTGCTTACTTTGTGGGGGGGTGGAGTTTTGTGCAATGACGTGTTTTTGTTGTGACGTCACGACGCAAACGCATCATTACATGAAACTCCGCCTCCGAGCGGAGAACTGATAATCGGGAGGAGGGGGAGCCGTCCGGGAAGCCAGCAAGGTAGGAGGAGAGAGAGGCAGGCTGGCACGGGCCGAAGAAGAACGGGAAGCGGGATGGAAGAGGACCGCTGCAAACGTAAGTATAACTTTGTTTCTCTCTCTCTCTCTTAATCTCTTTGTTGAAGGGGACCCTGCCTGCCGTAATGTGTAAAATGGGGACAGTTCCCTGCCATAATGTGGTAAAAAGGGGACTCTTGCCTGCCTTAATGTGTAAAAAGGGGACTCTTGCCTGCCGTAATGTGTAAAATGGGGACTCTTGCCTGCCGTAATGTGTAAAATGGGATCTTTGCCTGCTGTAATGTGTAAAATGGGGACACTTGCCTGCTGTAATGTATAAAAAGGGGACTCTTGCCTGCCGTAATGTGTAAAATGGGGACACTTGCCTACCGTAATGTATAAAATGGGAACTCTTGCCTGCTGTAATGTATAAAAAGGGGACTCTTGCCTGCCATAATGTGTAAAATGGGGACACTTGCCTACCGTAATGTGTAAAATGGGGACACTTGCCTGCTGTAATGTGTAAAATGGGAACTCTTGCCTGCCGTAATGTGTAAAAGGGAGACTCTTGCCTGCTGTAATGTGTAAAATGGGGACTCTTGCCTGCTGTAATGTGTAAAATGGGGACTCTTGCCTGCCGTAATGTGTAAAAAGGGGACACTTGCCTGCCGTAATGTGTAAAAAGGGGACACTTGCCTGCCGTAATGTGTAAAATTGGGACTCTTGCCTGCTGTAATGTGTAAAATGGGGATTTAATGCATCAAGGGCATTGCAGTGTGTAGCATAATACGGTGCAGGGGGCATTACTGTGTGGGCCTTAATATGGTAGAATTCCCCCCCCCCCCTGTGGTGGCCGTGATCTGTTGGTTCAGGGTCAAAAACTGGGGTGTAAGGTAGTCTTTCCAGATGAGGCCGCACCCATTTTAACGAGACCACACCCATTTTAACAAGGCCACGCCCCCTTGCTGGGAGTGCTATCTATGGGGGGTCTTTTTATGTCGGGGGAGGCACATTTTTAAATCTCACACTGGGAGCCAAATTGGCTAGAAACAGCCCTAATATTAATAAACACAATCTTGTCATGATTGTGTGCAGAACAGCTTGATGTGCAACATACTGGCTCACACTGTTTCCCACCACCGCTGTCCTGACGCCACTGCGCTCATCATATCGCGTTCCCTATTATGCATTGCGCGAGTGTGCGGCTGACGTCATGACATCACCCGCACAATGCATCATTGGGAATGCTCTGGACACTCAGAGCGGCAGCAAGTACAGTTTAATGAAGAAGTTGGTCGCAATCTACTGGCGTGAGCTCCGTGAGCTACCGGTAGATCGCGATCGACATTTTGGCCAGAACTCTTATACAACAAATGCGCATCTTCTAAATAAATAATCCCAAACTGTGGAACATCAATAATAAATCAAAATTAAGGTTGACTAATTGGAGCCATTAATTTCAGTGAGTCCCTAACATGAAATAATTGAGAAGAACCTCTCTCTAATGCTGCCGCAGAAAATCTTTCTTTTACCTCTCCGGCAGTTGCACTAGATTATGATTCAGTCTCTTCTGAGATTGACTGACTTTGGCCACAAATGTGGTCTCATTGGAAAAAACTTCAAAATTGCAAAATCCATTTCCATCTTTGCGGCTATGTATTCACAAATCTGTTTGTCATGTTGAAGCTTGGGCCCTCATTCCGAGTTGGTCGCTAAATTTTTCGTTCGCACAACATATTCGCAAAGTTGCGTTAGTGTAGTAAATTTGCGAACATCCGCCCCCAACGTGTTTTTGCACATTCGTACGCAGTATTACACAAAGTGGGCGTACGCCAAATGACCTCGCAGTAATGCGAAACCATCGCAGCATTGCGAAACCTTCGCAAAAACACATACTTCATCGTAAAAATACTAAGTTGTAGTAGATTTACTCATTTTTCCATAAAAGTGCACACTTTTAAGGTAAACCGCTCAAAAATGTTTTTTTTTGTGATTAATTTTAAAGTCCACAAGCCCTTGTCAATTACGAATCCAATTAGTGTAATGATTGATAATGTTCCAAAACAATTAAGTCAGCCAAAAAAACCAGATTAACACTTTGTTGCCATAATTGGCCATCAACATGTAAAAGTGTAAAATAATTTTTTTTTTTTTTAAAGATGTTGTTTGTGAATGAAGGTGTTTACATGTTTATTAACACTATAATCTCCTAACTGTTTTTTAAAAAAAACAACTTACGTTACATGTGAGTAATGTTTTAGTAAAACAATTTCTGCCTGCCAATCTGCTGATCCTTTTTTGCATTAATAAGCACAACACCCGGTTAACTTGAAACAACTTTTTTTTTATTTTTTAAAATTTAGAAAACATTATTTTTTTTTATAAATAAACAAATTCATGCAAATTTTTGCAATTGATCGAGACAAGTCAATAATCCATGCAGGTGTTGGCGCATTGTGTCAATAATCCCACCAAAACTTGTGGGATCTCCAACTGCAACATCTGAAATTAAGATGCAACAGAAACATTAATAACTTAATTACATTACTTATTATCCAAGCAAGGCACAAAGCACACTTAAATGCAGGCATGTCAAAACTGCTGACCTCCAGCTGTTGTGAAACTACATATACCAGCATGCCTTTTCACAGTTTTGTGGTCAGAGAATGCCAAAGCTGTGTCAGGGCATGCTGGGATGTGTATTTTTTCACCAGCGTGAGGGCCGCAGTTTGGACAGGCCTGCTTTAATGCCTAAGTGACTACATCATGGCTGCTTTAAGGCTAAATCAGTAGCATAACACACAAGCCTGCTGAGCAATGTTTTGTTTTTTTAACAAGAAAGTGAACCACACCATGTGGTACATTTACTACTACGGGAGTTCAATTTAAGATGGGAAGTAGACCATAGCAACCAATCAAATTAAACATGTTATCTTGTAAAAGTGGGCATAACAATTTAATTTATAATCTTATTGGTTGCTATGGTCAACATCCCATGTTAAAGATAACTACCATCTTAGTAAATGTAACACCATGTTGGCATTCATTCACATCTGTACTGAAGAGAATTAAATTTAAGGAGGTTTGGTCCTGCATCATCACACTGCATATCAACATCTTCAGAAGGACTACATATCCTAGCATGCCCACAATCCATGAAAAACCAGTTTACTAAATAAGGTCAAAGAGGTTTTGAAAAATAAAATTAGCATTTTGTGAGTGTAACTTTCACACCACAAATCATTGGGTTGTTCTGCTGGCTAACAAAGTGAAGCATGTGATTTGAAAGTGCAAACATTATGAATAGAGAGGCACAAGTGTAAAAGACTAACAACATACTAAACTCCACTCAGGTAGAAATGTTTGGCTGAAAAAGAGCACATATTAAACCATGTAGTCCTGGCAACCCTGTCAAACTAATTAGTGTTGACCTAGAGTGGACACACAAAACATTGCACACATAAACACTACATATAATGATACTCACAAAAATTACAATGCAACATGAACACCATCAATAATAACTGAAAATGTTTACCTTGCTAGCTGATTTTCAACAGTACAACAGTGCATGTTTTTACATTGTAAGTGTAAGTAGGTCATATTTTTAAATGAAATGTAAAAACACTTACTTTCCTCAGCAACATTATGGTCACCACTGACACCATCAGGGGCTTCTTCTGCCCATTCTGTGGGTGGTGAAGGCAGCTGGATGGGGGAAGGAGGAGGGATTGGGGAAGGAGGAGGGATGGGGGAAGGAGGCTGGATGGGTGAAGGAGGAGGGTTTGGGGAAGGAGGAGAGATGGGGGAAGGAGGAGGGATTGGGAATGTAATTTCTGAGGGTGGGTCTGATTGAGAGGGCGAGGGGGGCGGAGAGAATGTTAGTCCAATAGATGGTGAGGGGGGCTGAGAAGGGGAGTTGGAAGTAGAAGGAGAAGGGGACTGGGAAGGAGGAGAAGGGGTCACAGAAAGAGAAGGAGAGGTGGGCTGAGAAGGGGAGTGGAAAGGGGAGTGGGCCTGGGAACCTGAGTGGGCCTGGGAAGCTGAGTGGGCCTGGGAAGCTGAGGGGGACTGGGAAGGGGAGGGGGAGTGGGAAGGGGAGGGGGAGTGAGAAGGGGAGGGGGAGTGAGAAGGGGAGGGGGGCTGAGAAGGTGCCTGATGTGGCCTCCCTGCATGTGGTTACCGTTGTGGTCGTCCTATAATGATATATGTGTTATAATTTAGTTTGCATGTTAAATTACTTAAAAAACATTTGTCAATTACACTGTTCTGTCCCATGTAAAAGACACAGGGCTTGTTTTTTGTTTAAAGAAATCATTTTTAAAAGCTCTTCATGTTGGCCACAGCAACCAAAATGATTCCACTAAATTTTTTTGATGCTCATTACTGAATCTATTCCATTGAGTCATATTGATTGGTATAGGCAACATCATCAGATCACTATTCAAGCCACCTTATTATATAGACACCACTGATCAAGTTTTTTGTACAGTTTCCAGCCTGGGTATTAATTCTGTACAACATGCACTTGTTTGTTTACACTTTGCTACAGTCAGTACTGTTTGCCCTAACCACACACACTGTCATATTTATTAAATTTGTTCACTCAGTGTTGCAATTACAGACTACCACTTAGTGTAAATTAGCAAAATTTATGCTAAAAATCTCTGTTATGTAATGTAACTTACTGCGTGCACGCAGTTCCCTGATTTGCTGGCGGATCTCCGCCAACAGTTCTGGAGTCCTCCTGCGGAGATCACTCCATCTCCTCTCCGGTTGGATGATGGTCCGCCTGCTGCGGACGCGAGACCGCAGTAGGTGGCGGACCTCCGCGTAGGCCTCGCGCTTAACACGATTTGGGATGAAGCGCCCAACGCGGCCTACGCGGCGGTCCATCACCGCAACCAGGACGCGGAGCTCCCGCCTGGTGAAAGGTGCAGCACGCATCATGGCAATGGCGTTTTCCTTATTTGGGCATATATTTATAGTGTGTGTTAGCATGTGATTGGTCCTAAATCTATGCTGTCATTTCAAATAACTTTATTGATCTTTGCAATTCTGTGAAGAGCAGAGTGGTAATTTCGCACGAGCGGAAATACGCAGTCGCGGAATAGAAATAAAAACACAACCAACTAAAACACCAACACAAACACAGACACAGACACAGACACACACACACTTTTGTTAAAATTTCTAAACATATCTGTGTACTCACCACAGTTTGTGTGATAATTCAGCTGGACAGTCACAAAGTGGTCAACATTCAGTTTCATTTGTTTGTGTGTTTTTTAAAAAAAACAGGATTTTATTAAAGAAAACAAATAAGGACACTATTTAGCAACATCACATTATTAGATTTGCAAAGAACACATTGTAAGCTTAACCTGTTGACGGATATTTTTGAAAAAAATAATTAGAGATTCCCACACACCCAAATCATTACACAATGACCTTACAATAGTAAGCAAAATTTCAGCATTACAAAATGAACATAAGCATACTGTGGTTTTTAATATTTTGTAAAAGTAAATAAAAAAACACTATACCTGAAATATTCAGCAACAATGCTTGCCCTGACTTGGCTTCCCCTCCGTGTAACACTCCCCCCACCGAAGTGACGGACAACCCCTGGCTCCTCATCAGGCAATTCCTCTGTCTGAGGAAGCTCTACGCTACTCCTTACCGCGATGTTATGTAGTATAGCGCACAGGACCACTAGTTTACTTGCCATCTCCGGCGAATACATGATGTCGCCACCAGTGCGGTGGAGCACACGAAACCGCCCTTTAAGGACCCCAATTGTGCGCTCCACCAGCTGTCTAGTGGCAGTAAGCGCGGAGTTAAATGCCATCTGTGGTCCTGGCCTGGGATTACGGTAAGGAGTCATGAGCCAGGGGGTGCAAGGATATCCACGGTCTCCTGTTTGATGAGAAGTAAAAATTAGAAATAGTATATTCCGATAATTTGGTAAAAATGACAGGAAATTATGTTGGCCAACTCACCCAATAACCACATGTCTGCTCGTTGACTTGATCTTAATCTGTGCCATATCCCTGATTGTCTAATGACATACGCATCATGTGAGTTTCCGGGAAACTTGGCATTCAGGGAAAGGATCTGGAGGGATGGCCCACAAACAACCATTACATTCAGAGAATGAAACAGTTTCCTGTTTCTAAAAATTTCTTCATTATGTCTTGGTGGCTGAATAGCTACATGTGTGCCATCCACAACCCCAATAACATGTGGGAAGCGACTACCACCTTCCTCAAATTGCCGCTTCACCACATCTAGGGCACCAACTTCCAAAGGCATAGCAATAAATTGCTTAACCCGCTTTAGGAAAGCCTGGCTGACACGCCGCAGGACCTTACTGAACTGGCCCTGAGACATGCCAACCAGGTCTCCAACTACATGCTGAAAAGACCCTGTAGCCAAAAAATGTAACACAGCAAGGAATTGTGTCAATGGTGGTATTGCTGTAGGATACCGAATTGAAGACTCCAGATCACTCTCTATTATGGAGAGAGTGTCTAGGATTAGATGTGGTGGCAGCCTGTATCTACGCACAACAACATCATCTGGCATCCCAAAAAGTAGGACACGGGTTCGGAAAATTGGTGGCCTAGCACGCCTCCGTTGCCTTGGTTGATTAGGAGCCGGTTGTGGTTGTGGGGCTGGCGGTTGGGGTGGGAGTGCTGCCGTGGGTTGGGGTGTGAGGGCTTCTGCTGCCACAAACACTGACATCACACACTTTAAAAAAGATTAACACATATGTTGAATAAGACAAATGCAAAGCCAAAAAACTAAATTTATAAAAAAATAAAAATAAAACGGGGTGTCAACTTACTGCAGGAGCATAAGACATTTTTTCTGGGTTCAATTCCAGGAAAATGTGAAATTGAGACAAAAAAGGATAAACACAAATTAAAAGTGTGAAACCTACATATTGTTTAAAAAAAAAAAAAAAACATAAGACCATCAAAGACATCACAAACACCTAAGTATAAATTTACAAAAATCGGTTAGACATCTCAAAAAAATTAAAAAACAAAGTTAGCCCTTTAGTAGCTAGTACAGGCAAGAACAGCACTACTTTGCAGAACAATCCTGGGAAAAATATGAATAATTATTATAAAGATAGCTGACAAACATAAGCAAAACACTTTGAACAAACACAAACAGGCACCAACACAGGCAAATGGGACTTACCTGCTCCAAAGAAAATAAATGCCAATTAGTGTTCGAGGTCACACTAATGAACTAAAAGAAAACGGGTTTAAGTCACCACAAATAAGACACCTACAAGAGACCAAAAATGACAGTAAGAACAACATAGAGACCATTAACACAAACAGGCACCAACACAGGCAAAGGGGACTTACCTGCTCCAAAGAAAGAAAATAAATGCCAATTAGTGTTCGAGGTCACACTAATGAACTAAAAGAAAACGGGTTTAAGTCACCACAAATAAGACACCTACAAGAGACCAAAAATGACAGTAAGAACAACATAGAGACCATTAACACAAACAGGCACCAACACAGGCAAAGGGGACTTACCTGCTCCAAAGAAAGAAAATAAATGCCAATTAGTGTTCGAGGTCACACTAATGAACTAAAAAAAAACGGGTTTAAGTCACCACAAATAAGACACCTACAAGAGACCAAAAATGACAGTAAGAACAACATTTTAACATTAGTCCACACAACAGCAACACTGAAGCACAGGTTTAGTGTTAAAAATGTACAATCAAAATATAGATTTACAAAATTAAACATTTAATAATCCAAAAGCAAAAAAAAAAAGGAAAATTGAACAAGACGAATGCACGAATACTCACAAACGGAATTTCGCAAAAAGTATGCAATACTGTCTATATGCTAAACGCGAACAAACGGACAAAGGTATGCTTGACAATTACTCACTCAGAAAAGTACTTTAGCACCTTCACGCACGGCCCAGCAAACCAAACTGCAACTACGACAAACTCCAAACTACCAACACTCACAGCGTGCAAAGTAGGCCCTTAAATAAGCAGTGCAATCAATAGCAAGATTACCATACTGTACACCTGTGTGAATGAACGCGTCGCACGTAGGTATAAATAGGCACACACCTGGGCGTACACACGTCATCTCCAACATGGCTTCTCGTGAGGAATTAACAGCAGAGATGGACCGCATTGCACAGCAGCAGATGGCATTGGCGAAAAAACGCCTAGAGTGCCAGAAACGGATGTTGGAATAAGCCTCTGCGGATTCTGAACAGGCAGGACCTAGTACTCTGCAAATGTCAGCTTCTGAGCCCCAACAATTGAGTGGGGATACCCTGCCACACACACATACTGGACAAACTGAGGAGGAATCAGCATTAGCCACACAAACACAACAGACAGAAGCTGCTAGTGAGGAGGAAGATGGTGAGGAGCAGCAGGAAGAAACCTCAAAGGCTACCTCCAGACGTAAGAAAAGACAGCCAGCATTCACTAAGAGGGAGTTGCGTGTCTTGGTCACGCAGGCCATGTCCAAAGTACATAGAGGCCCCAAAAACATGGGTGCTGCTACAAAAGATCGCATCTGGAGGGACATCACACATTCTGTGAATGAAGTTGGCTCTGTCGTCAGAACATCGCAGGAAGTTAGACGACGGTAAGTGCATCTTGCCAGTCCTTTTTCTGTGCTAAGTTGACTTAAAAATGTAGTGACATGTGATGTTATGTATAGCAAACAGAAGCAGAACATGTGTCCTAGATATTTACATACACAAATAATAAGACTCTACTTTGCCCCTCTTTCACAATACATATGTAGGTGGGCCGACTTCAAATCCCGCCTGAAGGCAAAGAGGTCTGCGGAGTGGAATGCCTCAAGGGCTACAGGGGGAGGACCATCTGTCGCTGTGGAGTTTACAGACTTGGAGGAGATATCGATGCCCTGTATCAGTTATGAGGAGGCCCAAGGGGTGTCAAATATGGACACGGACCTGCCTGAGATCCTGACGGGACATGACTTGCCAGGTAAGTTTACACATGTATTTGTCTGCAATTTAAACTGTATTTATAAAATTAAATCTAATTTTTTATTGTACTCTTTTCCCACACATTCTTCTATTTGCTTGCCACAAAACACAGCACAGGGGGATGATCAGTTTGAGTCACAGGAAGGTTATGTGGCTGAGGCTGAGGTGGAGGGACCTAGTGGGTCTGCCAGTGTAGGGCCACAAATCCCACCTCTGCAGGTTCCTACTGGCCCCCCCACCCAACCCTCTGCTATCCCGGAGATCCTGCTTGAAATCGCTAGGTATGGTGAGAGCCTAAATGCGTTTCAAGACGGGATCCTCCGGGAGGTAAGCCAGATAGCTGTCCGGCTCACTGAGCACCGAACCAGTGTTGAGCAAGGTGTTGCTCAACTCTGCCAAGGTCTGGCAGAGATCAGGCAGGGCCAAGAACAACTTGCCTCCTCATTCCAAAGCCTTGCAAATAACATCTTGCAAGGGCTCCAGGCCATCGCTGTCTCCCTTGCCCACAGTGGCAGAGAGCCACCCACATCGGCTCCCTCCCCTGCCCCTGCCCAGGAAGAACAGCCCACTGGGCAGGCCCAACGAAGGTCGCTCCGCAGACCAAGCCAAGAAGAACAGCCTCAGGCGGGGAGAAAAAAAAGAAAGTGATGTCTCTCCAGATGGGCAGCACCCATGTTTTTCATGTTGCCTCTATGTTATTTTGGAGTTGGCTTGTGTGGCCAGAATGGATAACTCCCTCTTAGTGAAATGTATTATTTATGTTTGGAGGTATTGTAGCCTGTGAGTTTTTGGGTATAAACACCAGAGCCATCTTCCTCTTACTAGTGTGCTATGTATTGTTGTGTTTGTGTGGTGGATCCTAATTCTTTCTCAGTTGTGGCAAAATTTTTGTGTGGCAGGGTGTGTAATATGTATTATTTTTGATTACAAATTATAATTTAGTCAGAAGCTGAATTTTGCAGAGTACTAGGTTCTGCTATATCATTTGTGTCAGTGCCATATGCTTGCTGCTTGGTCCATCTCTGCCTGTGAGACTCACGTGTAGCCATGTTGTTTTCATGTTGTGAAATCTTACTACAGTAATAAAAAAAAATTAATTAAAAATTGTGCAATTTATTCAAGGTAATGCATTAGGTAAATCTTAGTTCCAGAAAAATTAGGTCAGCATATAGACACTTGTGGACCAATCTGCAATTTCTCCCACAAAATTGCATCATCCAACAAATACAGGTATGCTTTGCACCACACTTTAATGTCCATATTAAGTAAACTGACACAACACTTTTTAGATTTATCTATTGATCAACAGGACATCATTTAAAACATTGTCAAATATTATAAACAAAAATTAATGTTACATTTCTGACAAAATGAAAGTGTATGCTGCATTATGTGGGTGTCGGTTTCTTTAGCAAAAATGTTGCAGCTTTAAATTTAAATGTTTATTTCACTTGTTTGTATTTGTTATTCTTACAAACATTAAAAAAAAAATTAAAAATGTTTACACACCAACTTTAACACTAAAAACAACCTTATTTGGCAGTGTGTGTGATTTATATGTGAGTAGAATAAACATGTAATGTTGGTTCAGACAATTGCTATTTGCTAACTTTCATCTGCGCAGTAATTAGCTAGTAATTGGCCATCAGATGAATGTGCTCTCCAATTAACAGCTAATTACTGCATACACACTTGGTAACAGTACTTCGCAAATGTAGAGTAACTTCAGACCTACTCGGCTGCTGCGTGAAGGTTGCTACGGTTTCCTATGTTAGATTTAACAGCGACAAGGTATAATTGCGAAAAACACGCCCATTGCGAGTTGCATACTCCCACACTGTACGCCCACTTTCACGCCCATGTCGGAGCATTTGCGAAGTCTCGCCTCCGCCACGCCTCCGCCACTCCTCGTTTTCGTTTGCCAGTTACGTGTTGGTTTAAATTTGGCATTTTTGCACTAATGTCGTACGTATGTACTCGCGCATGCGTATTTACGCTTTTGCGCATGCGCAGACACTTAGTTTTCGTACATTTGCGATGCGATGAATCTCAGCGACCAACTCGGAATGAGGGCCTTGTTTCATATCTGCTGTAGGCTTTAATTTAAACCTAAAATCAAGTACAGCAGCGCCCCTGGACTTTTACACAGCACAGCAGACCGTAAACAGCACCCCTGGACTTTAAACGGCAGTGAGGCAGCACCCATGGACTGATAGGACAGAAGGGCAGCACCCTGGAATGATGTGGCAAAGAATAGACGTACAAGATGGAATTGTGCTTGGGCCCTCCCACCCACCCTTATGTTGAATAAATAGGACATGCACATTTTAACAAATCAATCATTTCAGCGACAGGGTTTGTCACACGACTGTGGCTGAAATGATTGGTTTGTTTGGGCCCCCACCAAAAAAACCCAATTAATCTCTCCTTGCACAAACTGGCTCTACAGTGGAAAGATGTTGTCATCCTCACAGAGAAATAATATTCAAACAAACCACATACAGTAATTTAGGTGTCAGTGGACTGCTTTCGCTACATCCCAAATATTCTGAACTTGGCAATGACTAATGATGAATGCACTGCAGGTGACGTATAAGGGAGGATGTTCCTAGGTGGTTAACATTCTTACCCTTACTTATTATGGATCGACAAAGGCAACAGATGGCTTGACAACTGTTGTACGGATTTGTAGAGAAATAATTGCATACCGAAGAGGTGGCTTTTTTTGTATTTTGCCCAGGCATGACATTGGGCTTTTTCATCTCATGGCCAACAACTTTCTCCACTGGTGCCTTATTCAAACAAACCACATCACCATCAGAATCCTCATCATCAACTTCCTCCGCAGCGCCAGCTACACCCATATCCTCCTCATCCTGGTGTACTTTTATTTTAACAGCAGCACCCCTGTATTTTTACAGCATACAGGACCAGTGTACATTTATTTTCACAGCAGCACCCTAGAATTTTTACAGCATAAAAGACAGGGCCAGTCTACATTTATTTTCACTGCACCCCAGAATTTTTACAGCAGACAAGACAGGGCCAGTGTACGTTTGTTTTAACTGCAGCACCCCTGAATTTTTTCAGCATACAGGACCAGTGTACTTTTATTTTAACAGCAGCATCCCTTTATTTTTACAGCATATAGGACCAGTGTACATTTATTTTCACAGCAGCCCCCCAGAATTTTTACAGCATAAAAAACAGGGCCAGTGTACATTTATTTTCACAGCAGCACCCCAGAATCTTTACAGCATACAAGACAGGGCCAGTTTACATTTATTTTCACTGTACCCCAGAATTTTTACAGCATACAAGACAGGACCAGTGTACATTTATTTTCACAGAAGCACCCAATAATTTTTACAGCATACAAAGACAGCGTCAGTGTACATTTATATTCTCTGCACCAAAGAATATTTACAGCATACAAGACAGGGCCAGTGTACATTTATTTACACTGCATCCCTGAATTTTTACAGTCAGCACCCCTGTATTTTCACTGCATACAGGACAACAGTGCCCCTTCCCCTGTACAACACAGTGACAGCCAGGATAGCAACACCCATGTACAGCTGCAGCACCCCTAACAGCTCATGAAACACCTTTGACAGCTAGAACAGCACCCCTAACATCACAGGGACACCACAGTGACAGGAACAGCACCCCTACAGATCACACACTAACCCCACCCAATGCCACCACTCACAGAGAGAGACAGAGGTCTGTCTCCCTCACTCTCCAAGTCTGGAGTAAAAATGGTGGTGACGTGCGGCTGTTTATATGGAATCCAAAACCCGCAACAATCCGACAGCGGGATGATGACGTTTTGCCTCGTTCTGGTTTCCAAGTTTGTCAGGAAATCCCGAGCCGGACTAAAATAAATAGTTATGCAATACTTCATTAAGAATTATAAAAAATGCCTGTGAATTTTTGTAATAGCTCCTTTGGGGATTCAGGTGTGGGTTACAGATTGTGGTGCTGCTGGTAACTTTTGCAAATCGGGATATCCAGTTATCAGGTCGACAGCTTGCATTTGAAATTTGTTAGAAGCTCAGAGCAGTCAGTTATGGCTAAGCTAGCTGTCCCTAACTGTCCTACCTGGTCTTCCTGGCTGTCTGGCTGCTTGTCCTTCATCCCACACACATCTCCAATTATAACCGCTGCTGATTGCCTGTAACATCACGTCACTTCCACTGACTCTCTCTTCCAGTTTCCCGATAGCTCTCACCAATGCGTTTCATACATAGGAGTACTTTGTCAAGGATGGCTGTTGTCCATATGGGTGATATTTATAGTTGAATAAGCTTTATCAATCAATGCTAAAATGGAAGTCTTCCTTCAGAAATGGATAAAAGGGTAGGTTACACTCAGTTTTTAAGTATTGCATATAAAGTTAAAATTAGTATGATAATTAAATTGTGTGCTTTATATGTGCTGTGGTCTAACTTTTAAAAATGCATTAAAAAAAAAAAAAAACAATTAAAAAATTAAAAGGCTTTAAAAGTTTTAAAAATGTATTAAAATGTAAAATTAATGAATAAATAATTAATTTTAATTTGCATAACAAATAAAATGAGATATTGAGTAGAATATTTCGAATTCTTCTCCAAGCCCTCAATATAGCATTTTAGTAGTAAGCAAATTGCATTTCCCGTATCTGTAATGGGAAATGTGATCTGCTCAATTTAACTGAACTCAAATTGTAAACAAATATAGGAGGGAGCCTTGCGATAATAACGCTTCAGATGGTGTTATGCAAGCCTCCCCCCATGTCCCACTACTCCTGCTTTGCCATTTCTGCCTGCTGGCAGGCAGAGCAGAGCCATGAGTAAGGTTATGTGGTTAGCCTGTGTGTCTAGACCATAGGCTGACCACAGTGGAAATAATAATATGAAATAAAATAAAACAAAACTTCCTTCCATGTAGGGATCTGTGACTGGTGAGCTCCATCTCTGTGATCCAATCAGCTGATCTCTGCAGTCAGCTGAGGTCCCAGCAGGCACTTTCACTGCATCTCATCTGACTGCACAGATTAGATGACTGGGTCACAGAGAAGGAGGTCACTGATAACTGATCCTGTGCAGGTGAGTTCTATTTCATTATTTTCTATTATTTATTAAGTAGAGGTGCAGGAGAGGAGGCATGTTGTTGGGTGGCGGGGCTGGGAGCACGGTGGGTGCAAGTGGGGGGGGCAACGAGGAGGAGAGTAGCAGAGGGGTAACTGGCAGCATACTCTCAGAGTGTTTACATGCGTAGTCACACTCTCAGGGTATCTTTTGCAAAAAAAAATTAAAAATCATAAGTTGCGGGAGGATGTTTGCAGGAACAGAGTTGTCTCGTTTCTCCAAATCTATGTTCCTGCACAACCCTTTTCTCAATGCAAAAGGATTTCAATTCTCCTCTGAGATCGAGGAGTTTGGTTCTCCTTCAACTCAGACCATTATTGTGATATTACTTAGCTACAATATTACTTACAATATTAGCAAATTGGACCATTTGTATTAATGAAAATAATACCATGCTCCAAAGAACTGTGCAGCGACGCTTGAAGAGTGTTTTGTAAATTACTTCCTGTGTCTTTGGTTCTGTAAACCAGCCAGCCTGATCCTTTAGCAGATGTTAGGTGGAATATGTTTTGCCTAAGTAAGGGCAAAACTTTGTGCTCCAATAAGGTTTTTAACCTTCATGCAACTTACTGTATATATTTATTATTTAGTGAATAACTGGAGTTGTAATTTTTATTTAACATACAACCGTGTTTTGTGTCAATCATTAGTAGACATTATTGAATATATCTATTTCAATTCCAGAATTTAAGACATTTGAAAAAAAAATTAAGAAGGAGGATATTATTTTGTAGCCACGGTGGAGCTCATGTCAAGCACATATTTCTTTTGAGTAAAATAAACACTTGCATCCACTTGCAGGTTAGGTAACAAATGCCACGTGGTAGAGCTGGAAGTATATGCACCTGTCAGGAGGCATACAGGTGGAGCACTGCTCATCTATCCCTTTAATAGGATTAACTGGGCCAATGCTGTCGAACTTAGGCCCTCATTCCGAGTTGTTCGCTCGCTAGCTGCTTTTAGCAGTCGTGCAAATGCTAAGCCGCCGCCCTCTGGGAGTGTATCTTAGCTTAGCAGAAGTGCTAACGAAAGTATCGCACAGCGGCTACAAAATAATTTTGTGCAGCCTCAGAGTAGCTCCAGACCTACTCCTAGCTTGCGATCACTGCAGACTATTTAGTTCCTGTTTTGATGTCACGAACACGCCCTGCATTCGGCCAACCACGCCTCAGTTTCCCCAGTCACGCCTGCGTTTTTATCTGGCACGCCTGCGTTTTTCCGTTCACTCCCTGAAAACGGTCAGTTGACACCCAGAAAAACCCACTTCCTGTCAATCACTTTGCGGTCAGCAGTGCGACTGAAAAGCTTTGCTAGACCTTGTGTGAAACTACATCGTTCGTTGTAAAAGTACGATGCGCATGCGCAGATGTGCCGATTTTTTGCCTGATCGCTGCGAGCGAAAGCAGCTAGCGATAAACTCGGAATGACCACCTTAATCCTCTGCTGTAATGATTTAGGGAGTAATTCAGAATTTATTGCAGCAGCAAATTGTTAGCAGTTGGGCAAAACCATGTGCACTGCAGGGGGAGGCAGATATAACATTTGCAGAAAGAGTTAAGGTGTGTACACACGGTGAGATCCTGGCTATGTACGATTTTCACTTACGATTTCCCTTGAACTCCCTGGAGCCCAGATAGCACAGATTTTGACTAACTTTTCTTGAGATATGGACTATGTGTGCTACGATTTTGGCTTATGTGAGATTTTGGCTTATGTGAGATGTCATTGACATGTGAGATGAACTAGATAGTACACCGATCTAGCAAGGATTGACTTGCCTGCACAGTCTATCTTTTCTTGCGATGCCGACCTGGCGGGACCGCGCATTGGGATCGAATCGGGATCGCAAGGTGACTTTCACCTTGCGATCTGCACTAACTTTTCTTGCGGTTTTGACTATATAGTCAAAATTGAAAGAAAATATCTCACCGTGTGTACACACCCTTAGAGTTGGGTGGGTTATTTTGTTTCTGTGCAGGGTAAATACTGGCTGCTTTATTATTACACTGCAATTTAGATTTCTGTTTGAACACACCCCACCCAAAATCTAACTCTCTCTGCACATGTTATATCTGTCCTCCGTCCCCCCCCCCCTGCAGTGCACATGGTTTTGCTCAACTGCTAACAAGTTTGCTGCTGTGATCAACTCTGAATTAGGCCCTTAGTCCCCTGCTGCATTGTCCTCTCTGTATTGTATTGCAGCTGAGAACAATAGATGAAAGGCTTATGCTAATAAACCTTGGTGCAACTAGGCGCAATAGAGAAGGCTAGATAAGTGAGGCTCCATCTGTATCTCTTGCTGGTGCTGAACCCCTGATGTAAAATATCAATTGACTGTGACAATGAACTGATTACATTTGTACTCCACATGCATAGGCCTAGATTTATCAAGCCATGTAGAGTGATAAATAGCACAATGATAAAGTACCAACCAACCAGCTCCTGTCATTTTTCAAACACAGCCTGTGACATGGCAGTTAGGAGCTGATTGGTTGGTACTTTATCACCGCTCTATTTATCACTCCACAAGGCTAGGGAGCCATAGTAACGTTTTTAAATTGCTTAATAGTTCTTTGCTTTGCAACAGTCAAGCATAGTCACGTTTTACTTTTAGGCCGAAGACAATCGCTATTGGTATTGAACTTAATTTTTGCTTTTAGTTTGAATTTGCACCTTATTTCATTGTATTCTACATGGTTAATGCCATGGAATTGGAGTTTTGAGCACTTTACACAGCAGCCCATAAAATTTGAAACAGATGGTTTTTGCCTACTTATATTTATTCAGCTATAATATTATTAACAACCAGAGGTGGCTCCTACCTTTTAGTGGCAGGGGGGCTGCCGTTGCGGGTTCCGGAGAGGGAGAGGTGAGAACCGGCCCGACCAGCCATGTCCTGGCACCTGCACAGTGGACCTGGCAGGCACCGAGACCTGCGCATGCACACAAGCGGTGGCTTGTGTGCACATGTGCATACCCCCAGCTTCTATGGACTGCATCGGTAGTAGCCCATAGAAGCCGGGTAGGGCTGACGATGAGGCAGGGAGTGGCTTCCTAGCTCTCTAATAATCACAGCTCTGTCTGGCAGTCACGAAGGGTGGAAACATCTCCCAATGGGACTGCCTGCGGGTGACTGTCAGGTAGGGCTTCCAATGGGAAGTCACTGCCAAGCCCAGTGAAGCTAGTGCAGTCAAGGACTGCATCTGGTTTCACTGAAGCTGATCTGGGGGGCGGATTTTACCTGGGGGGGCTGGAGTCCTGCAGCCCATAGACAAAATTTGCCACTGTTAACAACGTTACTAATGATCACACATTTTCACTTAACACAGAAATTGTGAGTAGGGATTTGAGCAAATGTGGTAATATGCTGTGATAGGCATAAAATGTACCACATGATAATCCACTTCACCTGGGTCCGGAACACAGAACATCAAGCAGTTATATGTAACACATAAGAGGGAAGGAATCTAAGCAGTAGAATGACTATCTGCCCATAGGCATCATGCGCTTCCTTCTAAAAACAAGTACATACTGGTGAACTGGTTAAATGATTTTTCAAATTAGCGTGGAGGAGATGTTGCCCATAGCAACCAATCAGATTCTAGCAATTATATTCTATAAGGTGCTAGATAAATAATAAGAATATGAATGCTTCCTAATGGCACCATCTCCACTTATAAAAACCTGCACTTTAGTAAATATACCCCCTATTGTAGAGCAAATCAGCAGGGTTAAGATATCACTTTATGTTAGCTAATCATATTGGGTATAATTCAGAGGTGTAGATAACCCCAATATATTTGCATATCTTCAATGTTTTAAGATCTGCACGTGCACAGAAATCACACTGTGCATTTGCAGATCTGGGGCTGCAATGACCCCCCACAGTTCCCCAAATGCTACAGCATGAATGACATGCTTCTGAAGTTTGGGGGCAGCGATTTGGCGGCGACAGGCAGCGTTCTGGGTGTGCTGATGTTAGTGGTTGTGTCCTAAGACTCAGCTACACTGGCATCAGCAGTGTGATTTCACCGAACATCCTGAGTAACCTGTGGGTCACTCAGATGTCCGATGGTCACACAGTTGTTCCAATAAGACATCCTTAGATGCAGGGGCATACTAGCCTTGGTGACACCAGTTGTGGTGGGTTCCACTAAAAAGGGTGTGTTGTCTCCTGGGAAGGATGTGTCTTCATGGGAGGAGTCGTGCCCTTGCTTCCCAACTCCTGTTTTCGTTACTCTTGGGGTCCTGGATATGTTGGGATGCCCCCAGAGACTGTCTGTCTGTAGTGTCGGCTAGTATACTGTGACAGGAGCCAAGTGTTACACGTAATGTTGCAGTGTACTGAAGAGGAGCCGGCATTTTGGTATCACTCTTCAGAGGGTGACACCCAGGAGCGGCCCACACCCCCGTACAGATGCCACTGCATGGATGCAACAGTGGATCACAGAAGCCTGCAGTTGGTGCCTTTTAATTCAAGACACCACCTGCAGCTTTTACATATTTTTTGCACTGCCACTACTTACGAAGATGCAGCGGTGGTGCAATTATCGCCCACCTCTGAATCAATTCCATTGTCACTCATTAACACCTACACAATAGGAATTGGATTCTAACACCTTTTCACAAGCATGCTTTGTCCTGGAATAACTAACTAAATCAGCAACAGAAAAAGCAAAGTTTTTTATTTATCACTTGTTTCAAATATACCCATTGGATTAAAGAGCAGCAATAGGTTATAGCAATAATGATTATAGCGATTACAATCCAAGGTGGCGCCACAGATGGCTGCCTCGGTGTTATGCAGCTCAGCCAAAATACCTGTTTTCCCTTGTTTTCCCCTGCCCTTGTCTACCAAACCAGTGACCAAACACAGCAGGAAAGCCCACCAGAGTTGGAGCGCTCCTGCTGTGCTTACCCCACTTTCGGGCCCGTTGGCGGGCGGATCAGCGGCCCTTGCAGCCCTCGCTGCCCTGTGCGGCAGGGATGTAGATGTTGTGGATGCCGAAGTGGATGACCGAGTGGCTATGGCCCCCCCCATAGCCCGGGCGGTGACTGGCTGGTGGATCGGCGGCTCCAGAAAGAGAATGATGGATGCCTTCATTTCGGCCCTAGTAGAAGGACCTGAGCTCAGAGGAAAGGCTCTCATGCAGGTGCCCTGGTGAGGTGGTGGTGGCGAGGGCACCAGTCTGCACTTCCCGCGATTCTACTCTCGAACGTATGCTCACTGACAAACAAGTTTGCCAAACTGTCCCTCCTTCTGGGCAGCGCATGGTCAGGCATTACAGGGTCATCCATCCTCTGCTTTACGGAGATGTGGCTGGACGACCATATTGCGGACAACTTGATGTCTCTGCCAGGCTTCGATCTCTTCAGGGCTGATCGCTCCAAGGTTCTCTCAGGAAAAACGAAGGGTGGAGGCATCTGCTTCTACATCAACGACAGATGGTGCACTAATGTCACGATCCTAGGCAAATCATGTAGCCCTCACCTGGAGATACTAAGTATAAACTGCAACCCCTTCTATTCGCCCTGGGAATTTGACCTAATTGTCATTGTGGGAGTGTACATACCCCCTCGCCTGCGCGAACGAAGCCTTGCACCACATGGCCATATGCATATCCGGCATAGAACAAAAACACCCAGACTCTCTGTTTACAGTGCTGGGCGACTTCAACAGAATTAACCTGAGCAAGGAGCTACCTAAGTACAAACAACAAGTCAAGTGTCCCACTAGGAAAGGGCTCACCCTTGACCACTGCTACACTACCCTCAAGTCTGCCTTCTGGTCTATCCCGTGTGCTGCACTCGGCCTATCTGACCACTGCCTCGTCCACCTACTTCCTACCTATACACAGAAGCTGAGAGCTGTTAAGCCTGTCATCAATACTGTTAAGAAATGGACCAACGAGGCTAAGATGAATCTCCAGGCCTGCTTCGACTGCACGGAATGGGGGGTCATCGAAGCCTTGGCAAACGACCTGAACGACCTGACAGACACTGTCACATCCTACATCAGCTATTGTGAGGACATGTGTGTACCTACCAAGACATACTGCATTTACAACAACAACAAGCCCTAGTTCAACACCCTGCAAATTCTTCGGGCCAAAGAGGAGGCCTATAGAAGCGGTGACAGAGCACTATACAACCGAACTAGGAACTCTCTGACTAAAGAAATCAGGCTAGCAAAAAAGCGGTTCTCAGACTAGCTGACAAACGATCTCTTCACCAATGACCCCGTATCTGTTTGGAAAGGAATGCAATCCATAACCAACTACAAGAAAACATTCAAAGTCCATCACCATGCACCAAGACCTAGCAGACAAGCTGAACCACTTTTGTGGCAGATGTTCGCAAAAGAAGTCCCCTGCGACCCAAACAATCACCTCTACAATGCCCCGAACACCGACGGCCAACTCCAGGCACTGCAAGTCACTCAAGAAAAGGTGGAGGCACTGTTCAAAAGGGCCAATCCCAGGAAAGCTCCGGGTCCGGATGAAGTGTCATCATCTGCCCTGAGAGTATGTGTTGGTCAGCTCGCCTCCTTATTCACCAAGATCTTCAACAAATCGCTGGAGCTACAGAAAGTCCCATCCTGCCTCAAAAATTCCACTATCGTCTCAGTCCCTAAGAAACCCTCTATCACGAACCTGAATGACTACAGGCCGATAGCACTGATGTCTGTTGTCATTAAAACGTTAGAGTGTTTGAATGACCTGTTTGCCTATCGATCGAATCGGTGTGTCGTGAATGCAGTCAACCTGGGCCTGCACTACATTCTACAGCACCTAGACATTCCTGGTATCTACACGAGGGTCCTGTTTGTCGATTTCAGCTCAGCCTTCAATACAATCGTCCCCAGCATCTTCCACCCCAAATTACTTCGCCTAGGAGTCCCAGAAGCTACCTGTTCCTGGATAGTATACTTCCTGACAGATAGGACACAGGTGGTGAAAGCGTGGGAATTCACCTCTCAAGCATGGTCCATTAGTACAGGGGGCCCTCAGGGCTGTGTTCTCTCACCCCTACTATTCTCCCTGTACATAAATGACTGCACCTTAGAGGCGCAATCAGTAAAGATCATCAAATTTGCTGACACTACTACAGTCATCGGCATCAAGTATGGAGACGAAACGGCCTATAAATGGGAAGTAGATTGGTTGGCCCTGTTGTGCAGCCACAACAACCTTGAGCTCAACCCCCTCAAAACTGCCGAGATGATAGTGGACTTCAGGAAGAAGTCAGCTAATGCACCTCCACTAATGATTGCTGACAGTGTGGTATCGCTAGTGGACTCCTTCAAGATCCGAGGGACTACAATCTCCCGGGACCTTAAATGGGCTTCCGACGTTGACTCCGCTGTCAGTAAAGAGCAGCTCCTCTTCTACTCCGCGATTGTGGAGTCGGTACTGTGCTCCTCGATACTGGTATGGTACGGCTCTGCCAGCATAAAGGACAAATGCAGGCTCCAAAAGGTGTTCAGAACCGTGGGGAAGATCATCGGGCCGACCTTTTCTCAGTCCAGGACCTGTACCTGTCTAGAGCTAAAAAGCAGGCAACATAGATAGTAAAGGACCAGCTACACCCCTGCCACAGCATGTTTAACTTGCTTCCTTCAGGCAGGCGTTAAAGGGCTGTTTTTCGCCAGGTCCACCAGAAGCCTCAAAAGTTTTTTTCTCCAAGTGGTCCGCCTGTTGAACTCCTGAACATTGACAGCCTAGACTTATATGTAGCTCACTTGTGTCCCTACGATATACCTATCTGCATGACTTTTTGACACACACACACACACACACACACACACACACACACACACACACACACACACACACCTGCTTATCTGTTACCTACTTGGCTGTTGTATAGCAAACCAAAGACAAATTTCTAGTATATGCATGTGTACTAGAGATGAGCGGGTTCGGTTCGTCGAGATCCGAACCCCCCCGAACCTCACGTGGTTTATACGGGTCCGAGGCAACCTCGGTTCTTCCCGCCTAACACGCAAAACCCGAACGGGGGAAAATGTCATCATCTCTTTGTCGGATTCTCTCGAGATTCGGATTCCATATAAAGAGCTGCGCGTCGCCGCCATTTTCACTCGTGCATTGTCGATTGACCGGAGAGGACGTGGCTACGTTCTCTGCCTGAAAAGCTCAATATCTGTGCTCAGTGTGCTGAATTGTGGGGGCCAGTAATACTGTATAGTACAGTGCTGCACAGTACAGTGCTGCATTGTGGTGACCACCAGTATATAGTATTAGTTCTATTCTCCGGATCAGTGCTCAATATCTGTGCTGCTTTGTGGGGACCAGTATATAGTAGTACAGTGCTGCATTGTGGTGACCACCAGTATATAGTATTAGTGATATTCTCCAGATCAGTGCTAAATATCTGTGCTGCATTGTGGGGCCCAGTATATAGTAGTACAGTGCTGCATTGTGGTGACCACCAGTATATAGTAGTACAGTACAGTAGGCCATTGCATTATCTTGCAGCTCCGTGTCAGACTCAGTTCTATTCTCCGGATCAGTGCTCAATATCTGTGCTACATTGTGGGGATCAGTATATAGTAGTACAGTGCTGCATTGTGACCACCAGTATATAGTAGTACAGTACAGTTGTCCATTGTTGTATCTTGCAGCCCGGTGTAAGACTCAGTTCTATTCTCTGGATCAGTGCTCAATATCTGTGCTGCATTGTGGGGACCAGTATATAGTAGTAAAGTGCTGCATTGTGGTGACCACCAGTATATAGTAGTACAGTACAGTAGTCCATTGCTGTATCTTGCAGCTGGCATATAATTCCACACATTAAAAAATGGAGAATAAAAATGTGGAGGGTAAAATAGGGAAAGATCAAGATCCACTTCCACCTAGTGCTGAAGCTGCTGCCACTATTCATGCCATCAATGTCGTCTGCCAAGGCCAATGCCCAATGTCATAGTAGAGAGCATGTAAAATCCAAAAAACAAAAGTTCAGTAAAATGACCCAAAAATCTAAATTAAAAGCGTCTGAGGAGAAGCGTAAACTTGCCAATATGCCATTTACGACACGGAGTGGCAAGGAACGGCTGAGGCCCTGGCCTATGTTCACGGCTAGTGGTTCAGCTTCACATGAGGATGGAAGCACTCATCCTCCCGCTAGAAAAATGAAAAGAGTAAAGGTGGCAAAAGCACAGCAAAGAACTGTGTGCTCTTCTAAATCACAAATCCCCAAGGAGAGTCCAATTGTGTCGGTTGCGATTCCTGACCTTCCCAACACTGGACGGGAATAGGTGGCTCCTTCCAAAATTTTTACGCCCCCTGCAAGTGCTGGAAGGAGCACCCACAGTACAGTTCCTGATCTTCAAATTGAAGATGTCACTGTTGAAGTACACCAGGGTGAGGATATGGGTTTTGCTGGCGCTGAGGGGGAAATTGACCAGGAGGATTCTGATGGAGAGGTGGTTTGTTTAAGTCAGGCACCCGAGGAGACACCTGTTGTCTGTGGGATGTATAAGGCCATTGACATGCCTTATCAAAACACAAAAAAAATCACCTCTTCGTGTGGAATTATTTCAACAGAGATGCGGACAACTGGTGTCAAGCCGTGTGTTGCCTTTGTCAAGCTGTAATAAGTAGGAGTGAGGACGTTAACCACCTAGGAACATCCTTCCTTATACAGTACGTCACCTGGAGTGCATTCATCAGAAGTCATTGACAAGTTCAAAAACTTTGGGTGACAGCAGAAGCAGTTCACGGACAACTCAATCCCTTCTTCCTCTTGTACCCAAGCTCCCAGTGCAAACCACCCCACCAACTCCCTCAGTGTCAATTTCCTCCTTAGACAGGAACACCAATAGTCCCGCAGGCCATGTCACTGGCAGGTCTGACGAGTCCTCTCCTGACTGGGATTCCTCCGATGGATCCTTGAGTGTAACGCCTACTGCTGCTGGCGCTGCTGTTGTTGCTGCTGGGAGTCGATCGTCATCCCAGAGGGGAAGTCGGCAGACCACTTGTACTACTTCCAGTAAGCAATTGACTGTCCAACAGTCCTTTGTGAGGAAGATGAAATATCACAGCAGTCATCCTGTTGCAAAGCGGATAACTCAGTCCTTGGCAACTCTGTTGGTGTTAGACGTGCGTCCGGTATCCAGCGTTAATTCACAGGGACTTAGAGAATTGCTTGAGGTTGTGTGTCCCCGGTACCAAATACCATCTAGGTTCCACTTCTCTAGGCAGGCGATACAGAGAATGTACACAGACGTCAGAAAAAAAGTCACCAGTGTCCTAAAAAATGCAGTTGTACCCAATATCCACTTAACCACGGACATGTGGACAAATAGAGCAGGGCAGACGAAGGACTATATGACTGTGACAGCCCACTGGGTAGATTTATTGCCTCCCGCAGCAACAACAACAGAGGCGGCACCAGTAGCAGCATCTCGCAAACACCAACTCGTTCCTTGGCAGGCTATGCTTTTTATCACCGCTTTCCATAAAAGGCACACAGCTGACAACCTCTTACGGAAACTGAAGAACATCATCGCATATTGGCTTACCCCAATTGGACTCTCCTTGGGATTTGTGACATCGGACAATGCTACCAATATTGTGCGTGCATTACATGTGGGCAAATTCCAGCATGTCCCATGTTTTGCACATACAATTAATTTGGTGGTGCAGAATTTTTTTTTAAAAATGACAGGGGCATGCAAGAGATGCTGTCGGTGGCCCGAAGAATTGCAGGCCACTTTCGGCATTCAGCCACCACGTGCCGAAGACTGGAGCACCAGCAAACACTCCTGAACATTCCCCGCCATCAGCTGAAGCAAGAGGTGGTAACGAGGTGGAATTCAACCATCTATATGCTTCAGAGGATGGAGGAGCAGCAAAAGGCCATTCAAGCCTATACATCTGCCTACGATATAGGCAAAGGAGGGGGAATGCACCTGACTCAAGCGCAGTGGAGAATGATTTCAACGTTGTGCAAGGTTCTGCAACCCTTTGAACTTGCCACACGTGAAGTCAGTTCAGACACTGCCAGCCTGAGTCAGGTCATTCCCCTCATCAGGCTTTTGCAGAAGCAGCTGGAGAGATTGAAGGAGCAGCTAAAACGGAGTGATTCTGCTAGGCATGTGGGACTTGTGGATGGAGCCCTTCATTCGCTTAACCAGGATTCACGGGTGGTCAATCTATTGAAATCAGAGCACTACATTTTGGCCACAGTGCTCGATCCTAGGTTTAAAGCCTACGTTGTGTCTCTCTTTCCGGCAGACATAAGTCTGCAGATGTTCAAAGACCTGCTGGTGAGACAATTGTCAAGTCAAGTGGAACGTAACCCACCAACAGCTCCTCCTTCATTTTCTACCGCCACTGGAGCTGCCAGGAAAAGGATCAAATTTCTAAAACCACCCGCTTGCGGTGATGCAGGGCATTCAGGAGCGAAAACTGACATCTGGTCCGGGCTGAAGGACCTGCCAACAATTACTGACATGTTGTCTACTGTCACTGCATATGATTCTGTCACCATTGAAAGAATGGTGGAGGATTATACGAGTGACAGCATCCAAGTAGGCACGTGAGACAGTCCGTAGGTATACTGGCAGGAAAAAGAGGCAATTTGAAGGCCCTTGCACAAACTGGCTTTATTTTTACCTAAGTTGCCCCCCCTCCAGCATGTACTCCGAAAGAGTGTTTAGTGCAGCCGGTCACCTTGTCAGCGATCGGCGTACGAGGTTACTTCCACAAATTGTGGATATGATGGTCATCAAAATGAATTATAATCAATTCCTCCGTGTAGACATTTACCAGCAATTGCCTCCAGAAAGTACACAGGGACCTGTGATGGTGGATTTTAGTGGGGACGAATTAATACTGTGTGAGGGGGGGATGTACATAGTGAAAGGGGTGAGAAATCGGAGGATGAGGTGGACATCTTGCCTCTGTAGAGCCAGTTTGTGCAAGGAGAGATTGATTGCTTCTTTTTTGGTGGGGGCCCAAACCAACCAGTCATTTCAGTCACAGTCGTGTGGCAGACCCTGTCGCTGAAATGATGGGTTTGTTAAAGTGTGCATGTCCTGTTTATACAACATTAGAGTGGGTGGGAGGGCCCAAGGACAATTCCATCTTGCGCCTCTTTTTTATTTATTTATCTTTGCATCATGTGATGTTTGGGGCCAATTTTTTAAAGTGCCATCCTATCTGACACTGCAGTGCCACTCCTAGATGGGCCAGGTGTTTGTGCCGGCCACTTGGGTTGCTTAGCTTAGTCATCCAGCGACCTTGGTGCAAATTTATGGACTAAAAATAATATTGTGAGGTGTTCAGAATAGACTGGAAATGAGTGGAAATTATGGTAATTGAGGTTAATAATACTATAGGATCAAAATTACCCCCAAATTCTATGATTTAAGCTGTTTTTTTTTTTTTTTTTTTAAACCCCCGAATCCGACAAAAAAATTTCATGGAGGTTTCGCCAAAATGCATCCGAATCCAAAACTCGGACGCGGAACCGAATCCAAAACCAAAACCCGAAAAATTTCCGGTGCACATCACTAATGTATACCTGGCCTATAAAGCTGATTGATTCTGATTAACTTGTTCATAATGATACAATCAAATTTTTTTATAAACATTCTTGATTGGTTGAAAGGAATGCCTTTGGTAACAATATTTTATAAATAACCGTGAGTAGGAGTTGGAAAATAAATTACTAGAATCTTGTTAGGTTGAAAATAGAATAATGAAATTCCATTTCAAAACTCAAGAGGCTCTAATAAAGTAGGAGGAAGAGTTGACTGTACTGAAACTAGTTCTGCTGTTGCTTGGAGATAAGTCTGCACCTTCCCTGACTAATATCTGTCTCTTTCAATATCTTCAACATCATTGTTATCTGTATGTTTAGACAAAATGACTCATAATAGTTTATCTACTGTCCTCCATTCTCAGTCCACAATCTCACCACGTAACCTGATTCATTAGCTTCATGCACAAGGAGCTCTGGAGATATGGGGGCTAGGAAATGATTAAAATTGGATAAGACCAGGTTGACAGCATTGTTCATGGAAATTAAGCAATGCTTGTCAGTGTCATCTTTACATTACTACTATTCTTGAAAATGACTTTAATGCTTTGTGCTCTATGGAATATTATATTGTGGGATTCATTATAACTGGATTACAAGTCCATGCTATATTCAGCTGATATTTATTAAAGTGCTGTGTAAGTAGAGTTCGTAAGTCAAACAGATGAAATACTTGTTATAGATAAGTTAAAACACTGTGCAAGGTCACAGCTACAATAGTTATAAAAGCTTCCATTGTAGAGGCTTGCATATGGAGCCTGATTCAGGCAACAATGGTCCAGTGGCCGCTGTCGCAAAGTGTTGATGTTCAGTACTTTGCGCATGTACAGGACCATTACTCATGTCCGGATCAAGCCTTGGAGGTGCCCGGGGCACTTAAGACAAGGGGCCCCAGTGGAAGGGGTGAAGGGTGTATTATATTATGCATACATCCCAACATGACCCATTCCAGGAGGGTCAAAATGCTTTGCTCCTGAACTTCACTCTTAATATAAGATTGGTGTCACCTGTGTTGAACTATTTAATTGATAGGAGAGGTGTTTCAACACAGATGAATGCTATCATTACTTAAGAAGGAAGTCCAGGTAGAGAGCACTTTGTCCCTCTTGGGAGGTATGGATTTTGTCCCTTATTTTGGGACGTATGGATAATGTATATTAAATTTAAACCAATGGTGCAAATTAGATTTAAACTAATAGTTTAATAATGCCTGGGAACTGTTTACAGCACCACCTAAATGAAAGACACCTGTTTTATACAATTTTCTTGTAGTGGAACAAAGACAACTTAAAAATCTTTAAAATATACATAGAAAAATAAAATCTATAATGTATGATGTCATATGCAAGAATAGCAGCAGCCTCTGTATTACGTACACACTGGGACAGGACTCATGAGGTCTCACTCTAGACCCTCATTAGAAAACAGATTACACATAAGTAGGTCATGAAACCTGATACTCCTGTGTCTCTACCTGCACTGCATACTGGCCTGCTCACATTCTGGCTGCTTGGTTCTTCTGCTGCATGAGAGGGAAAGCTATTGATGTCAGTGTCCTCTGGCAAAGGTGTGCCCAGGGTCAGGGCTGAAACTGGGAGTTTTGTCACCTGCGGCGAGCCATTAACTTAGCACCCCCTTCCCCCCTGCATTCTACGGATGAAGAAAAATTAAACGATAGCCCATATATTGATATATACATAAAATCACACAACTATACAAATACATACTGTCACGCACACATACATTCACTCACATACATACATATAACCATACAACTGTATAAATACATATATAGTGAGACATATACATACAGTGACACACAAGCACACATACAGATGGGATGTAGTTATGTGACAGCCGGTCACAATACCTCGCCCTACAGTATATCCAGCATCCTCACAATCCCAAAGGTCGGCATGCCGACCAACAGGGACTATTCCCACTCGTGAGTGTCCACGACACCCATAGGGGGTCATTCTGAGTTGTTCGCTAGCTGCATTCGTTCGCTGTGCAGCGATCAGGCAAAAAATCGTCACTTCTGCGCATGTGTATGTAGCGCAATGCGCACGCAAGGTGTACTATTACAACGAATGATGTCGTTTTACACACGGTCTAGTGATGCTTTTCAGTCGCACAGGCAGCCGCAGAGTGATTGACAGGAAGAGGGCGTTTCTGGGTGTCGACTGACCGTTTTCCGGGAGTGATTGGAAAAATGCAGGCGTGGCTGGGCGAACGCAGGGCATGTTCGTGACGTCAAAACAGGTACTGAATGGTCTGAAGTGATCGCAAGCGCTGAGTAAGTCTGAAGCTACTCTGACACTGCACAAATTTTTTTTTGTAGCCGCTCTGCGATCCCTTCGTTCGCACTTCTGCTAAGCTAAAATACACTCCCAGTGGGCGGTGGCATAGCGTTTGCACGGCTGCTAAAAACTGCTTGCGAGCGATCAACTCGGAATGACCCCCACAGAGCGGTCGCCATGGCAAGCGCAGCAAGCCTGCACGGGGCTTGTTCCGATCGCCTCCTCCCCCCCCCCCCCCCCCCCCCCCGACGGCATTCTGCTGCTGGGATACTGGCGTCGGTATGCTGTTACGCATACCACACTCATACAGATATGTAGATATTCACATACAGTCATACACTTGCACACATATAGCAGTCACACACACATACAGTACCCCTTCCCTGAGTCATACTCACCATTTAGGCTGTGCTGCTGCTCTCCTTCCCTTCTCTCTCCAATGCTGTTGCTGCTGTTTGGCATGGCACTGTGTGTACAGTGCCATTTAGACCCGCCCTCTTTTTGGACCTCAGTTGTTTTTTTCCAGTGCAGCAGTAGCTGGCAGGGGGGTGGGAGGGGAAGGGGTAGTAACTTGTCTCCTGCGCCCCCTCTGAATCCGGCTCTGCCGTGTCGATCACAGCACACTGCAGAGATGAAACTGAAAGTAAAGTACAGCTCCTGGCAGCAAGGGCTGCTGGGAGATGTAGTTTATTTTCAGTTTCTTCTCAGCAATGTGCCCGGCAACTTCATAGGCGGCAGCTTGCATCTAGAGCAAGAGCTCCCCCGGCTCTATGCGGGATCCGGTCTGAAGATCGACAATGTTTAGGTCGACCACTATAGGTCGACAGTCACTAGGTCGACATGGATGGAAGGTCGACAGGGTTTCTAGGTCGACATGTGCTAGGTCGACAGGTCTAAAGGTCGACATGAGTTTTTCACATTTTTCTTTTTTTTGTATTTTTTCATACTTAACGATCCACGTGGACTACGATTGGAACAGTAAAGTGTGCCAAGCGAAGGCACCATGCCGAAGCATGGCGAGCGAAGCGGTGCACTAATTTGGGATCCCGGTCACTCTACGAAGATAACGACACAAAAAAAACAAAACCTCATGTCGACCTTTAGACCTGTCGACCTAGCACATGTCGACATAGAAACCCTGTCGACCTTCCATCCATGTCGACCTAGTGACTGTCAACCTATAGTGGTCGACCTAAACATTGTCGACCTAGACACTGTCGATTTGATTAACCACACCCCTCTATGCAACCGCTGCCGTATAGCGAGGGGGCGTTAGGAGGATTAAAGTGACAGTCTCGGCGCCCTCTCCAGTCTAGCGCCCAGGTCACATGCCCCCCTAGATTCCCCCTAGTTTTGGCCATGCCAGGTTACAGTATGCCCTGCGTATCCCCTTTAATCTTGCTATGCCATTACTGCACCTGTGCAGTAAGGGTACTGCATAGTCGGAAGCAGAATGGTTGCAGACATGAAGTGATTGAGAGTCTGCAGTGGTTTGGGAGTAGGCAGTGCGTGCCAGTGGCATTCGTGGCAATGGGAGTTCCAAAGCCAGGATCACCATATTCTGACATAGATTTCCTGTCCTCTGGAAGGAGCTGCGGTGGGCGGCTTGCCGTAAACGCATTAGTTATTCAGCTGAGTGATGGTGTAGCATTTGATTTGATTCTGCATCCTCAGATACAGCCATGGATCACAAATACATGAAGGAGGTGTCAAGTTATTCCAGACACCTCCTGCTGCATTACCTTATCTTTCCATCGCTGTATCCAAGTAAACACCAGCAAAGTGCACTTCAACGAAGGGTGAAACTTAATAGCCTGCGAGTTGCAGGCTGTGAGGGACTTTTGCAAATCTACCTGTATTTTTAATAGAGATGAGCGGATTCGGTTCCTCTGAATCCGAACCCGCCCGAACTTCATGTTTTTTCTCACGGGTCCGAGCGACTCGGATCTTCCCGCCTTGCTCGGTTAACCCGAGCGCGCCCGAACGTCATCATGACGCTGTCGGATTCTCGCGAGGCTCGGATTCTATCGCGAGACTCGGATTCTATATAAGGAGCCGCGCGTCGCCGCCATTTTCACACGTGCATTGAGATTGATAGGGAGAGGACGTGGCTGGCGTCCTCTCCATTTAGATTAGAAGAGAGAGAGTGAGATTGATTTGAGACAGAGACACTTGATTTACTGGAGCTTAGGAGTACTGTAGAGAGTGCAGAGTTTACTAGTGACTGACCACAGTGACCACCAGACAGTGCAGTTTTATTTAATATAATCCGTTCTCTGCCTGAAAAAAACGATACACAGTGACTCAGTCACATACCATATCTGTGTGCACTGCTCAGCCCAGTGTGCTGCATCATCTATGTATATATCTGACTGTGCTCACACAGCTTATAATTGTGGGGGAGACTGGGGAGCAGTGCCAGTTATAGGTTATAGCAGGAGCCAG
Source organism: Pseudophryne corroboree (assembly GCF_028390025.1). NCBI lineage: Eukaryota > Metazoa > Chordata > Amphibia > Anura > Myobatrachidae > Pseudophryne > Pseudophryne corroboree. Next base: position 208,979,551 of record NC_086446.1, on the reverse strand, counting down.
GAGTACATATTATTAAAATTAAACAGTGCACACTTTTGCTGCAGGAGTGCCACTGCCAGTGTGACTGACCAGTGACCTGACCACACTGACCACCAGTATAGTTAGTAGTATACTATATTGTGATTGCCTGAAAAAGTTAAACACTCGTCGTGTGACTTGTGTGGTGTATTCTATAAAAAACTCATTCTGCTGACAGACGGTGTCCAGCAGGTCCGTCATTATATAATATATACCTGTCCGGCTGCAGTAGTGATATATATATATTTTTTATATCATTATTTATCATCCAGTCGCAGCAGACACAGTACGGTAGTTCACGGCTGTAGCTACCTCTGTGTCGGCACTCGGCAGTCCATCCATAATTGTATACCACCTACCCGTGGTTTTTTTTTCTTTCTTCTTTATACATACTACATCTCATTATCATCCAGTCTATATTAGCAGCAGACACAGTACAGTACGGTAGTCCACGGCTGTAGCTACCTCTGTGTCGGCACTCGGCAGTCCGTCCATAATTGTATACCACCTACCCGTGGTTTTTTTTCTTTCTTCTTTATACATACATACTACATCTCATTATCAACCAGTCTATATTAGCAGCAGACACAGTACAGTACGGTAGTCCACGGCTGTAGCTACCTCTGTGTCGGCACTCGGCAGTCCATCCATAATTGTATACCACCTACCCGTGTTTTTTTCTTTCTTTCTTCTTTATACATACTACATCTCATTATCATCCAGTCTATATTAGCAGCAGACACAGTACAGTACGGTAGTCCACGGCTGTAGCTACCTCTGTGTCGGCACTCGGCAGTCCATCCATAATTGTATACCACCTACCCGTGTTTTTTTTTTCTTTCTTCTTTATACATACATACTACATCTCTTTATCAACCAGTCTATATTAGCAGCAGACACAGTACAGTAGTCCACGGCTGTAGCTACCTCTGTGTCGGCACTCGGCAGTCCATCCATAATTGTATACCACCTACCCGTGGTTTTTTTTTCTTTCTTCTTTATACATACATACTACATCTCTTTATCAACCAGTCTATATTAGCAGCAGACACAGTACAGTACGGTAGTCCACGGCTGTAGCTACCTCTGTGTCGGCACTCGGCAGTCCGTCCATAATTGTATACCACCTACCCGTGGTTTTTTTTTCTTTCTTCTTTATACATACATACTACATCTCTTTATCAACCAGTCTATATTAGCAGCAGACACAGTACAGTACGGTAGTCCACGGCTGTAGCTACCTCTGTGTCGGCACTCGGCAGTCCGTCCATAATTGTATACCACCTACCCGTGGTTTTTTTTTCTTTCTTCTTTATACATACATACTACATCTCTTTATCAACCAGTCTATATTAGCAGCAGACACAGTACAGTACGGTAGTCCACGGCTGTAGCTACCTCTGTGTCGGCACTCGGCAGTCCGTCCATAATTGTATACCACCTACCCGTGGTTTTTTTTTCTTTCTTCTTTATACATACATACTACATCTCTTTATCAACCAGTCTATATTAGCAGCAGACACAGTACAGTACGGTAGTCCACGGCTGTAGCTACCTCTGTGTCGGCACTCGGCAGTCCGTCCATAATTGTATACCACCTACCCGTGGTTTTTTTTTCTTTCTTCTTTATACATACATACTACATCTCTTTATCAACCAGTCTATATTAGCAGCAGACACAGTACGGTAGTCCACGGTTGTAGCTACCTCTGTGTTGGCACTCGGCAGTCCGTCCATAATTGTATACTAGTATCCATCCATCTCCATTGTTTACCTGAGGTGCCTTTTAGTTGTGCCTATTAAAATATGGAGAACAAAAATGTTGAGGTTCCAAAATTAGGGAAAGATCAAGATCCACTTCCACCTCGTGCTGAAGCTGCTGCCACTAGTCATGGCCGAGACGATGAAATGCCAGCAACGTCGTCTGCCAAGGCCGATGCCCAATGTCATAGTACAGAGCATGTCAAATCCAAAACACCAAATATCAGTAAAAAAAGGACTCCAAAACCTAAAATAAAATTGTCGGAGGAGAAGCGTAAACTTGCCAATATGCCATTTACCACACGGAGTGGCAAGGAACGGCTGAGGCCCTGGCCTATGTTCATGGCTAGTGGTTCAGCTTCACATGAGGATGGAGGCACTCAGCCTCTCGCTATTAAAATGAAAAGACTCAAGCTGGCAAAAGCAGTAGCACCGCAAAGAACTGTGCGTTCTTCGAAATCCCAAATCCACAAGGAGAGTCCAATTGTGTCGGTTGCGATGCCTGACCTTCCCAACACTGGACGTGAAGAGCATGCGCCTTCCACCATTTGCACGCCCCCTGCAAGTGCTGGAAGGAGCACCCGCAGTCCAGTTCCTGATAGTCAGATTGAAGATGTCAGTGTTGAAGTACACCAGGATGAGGAGGATATGGGTGTTGCTGGCGCTGGGGAGGAAATTGACCAGGAGGATTCTGATGGTGAGGTGGTTTGTTTAAGTCAGGCACCCGGGGAGACACCTGTTGTCCGTGGGAGGAATATGGCCGTTGACATGCCTGGTGAAAATACCAAAAAAATCAGCTCTTCGGTGTGGAACTATTTCAACAGAAATGCGGACAACAGGTGTCAAGCCGTGTGTTCCCTTTGTCAAGCTGTAATAAGTAGGGGTAAGGACGTTAACCACCTCGGAACATCCTCCCTTATACGTCACCTGCAGCGCATTCATAATAAGTCAGTGACAAGTTCAAAAACTTTGGGTGACAGCGGAAGCAGTCCACTGACCAGTAAATCCCTTCCTCTTGTAACCAAGCTCACGCAAACCACCCCACCAACTCCCTCAGTGTCAATTTCCTCCTTCCCCAGGAATGCCAATAGTCCTGCAGGCCATGTCACTGGCAATTCTGACGATTCCTCTCCTGCCTGGGATTCCTCTGATGCATCCTTGCGTGTAACGCCTACTGCTGCTGGCGCTGCTGTTGTTGCTGCTGGGAGTCGATGGTCATCCCAGAGGGGAAGTCGTAAGACCACTTTTACTACTTCCACCAAGCAATTGACTTTCCAACAGTCCTTTGCGAGGAAGATGAAATATCACAGCAGTCATCCTACTGCAAAGCGGATAACTGAGGCCTTGGCATCCTGGGTGGTGAGAAACGTGGTTCCGGTATCCATCATTACTGCAGAGCCAACTAGAGACTTGTTGGAGGTACTGTGTCCCCGGTACCAAATACCATCTAGGTTCCATTTCTCTAGGCAGGCGATACCGAAAATGTACACAGACCTCAGAAAAAGAGTCACCAGTGTCCTAAAAAATGCAGCTGTACCCAATGTCCACTTAACCACGGACATGTGGACAAGTGGAGCAGGGCAGGGTCAGGACTATATGACTGTGACAGCCCACTGGGTAGATGTATGGACTCCCGCCGCAAGAACAGCAGCGGCGGCACCAGTAGCAGCATCTCGCAAACGCCAACTCTTTCCTAGGCAGGCTACGCTTTGTATCACCGGTTTCCAGAATACGCACACAGCTGAAAACCTCTTACGGCAACTGAGGAAGATCATCGCGGAATTGCTTACCCCAATTGGACTCTCCTGTGGATTTGTGGCATCGGACAACGCCAGCAATATTGTGTGTGCATTAAATATGGGCAAATTCCAGCACGTCCCATGTTTTGCACATACCTTGAATTTGGTGGTGCAGAATTATTTAAAAAACGACAGGGGCGTGCAAGAGATGCTGTCGGTGGCCAGAAGAATTGCGGGACACTTTCGGCGTACAGGCACCACGTACAGAAGACTGGAGCACCACCAAAAACTACTGAACCTGCCCTGCCATCATCTGAAGCAAGAAGTGGTAACGAGGTGGAATTCAACCCTCTATATGCTTCAGAGGTTGGAGGAGCAGCAAAAGGCCATTCAAGCCTATACAATTGAGCACGATATAGGAGGTGGAATGCACCTGTCTCAAGCGCAGTGGAGAATGATTTCAACGTTGTGCAAGGTTCTGATGCCCTTTGAACTTGCCACACGTGAAGTCAGTTCAGACACTGCCAGCCTGAGTCAGGTCATTCCCCTCATCAGGCTTTTGCAGAAGAAGCTGGAGACATTGAAGGAGGAGCTAACACGGAGCGATTCCGCTAGGCATGTGGGACTTGTGGATGGAGCCCTTAATTCGCTTAACAAGGATTCACGGGTGGTCAATCTGTTGAAATCAGAGCACTACATTTTGGCCACCATGCTCGATCCTAGATTTAAAGCCTACCTTGGATCTCTCTTTCCGGCAGACACAAGTCTGCTGGGGTTGAAAGACCTGCTGGTGAGAAAATTGTCAAGTCAAGCGGAACGCGACCTGTCAACATCTCCTCCTTCACATTCTCCCGCAACTGGGGGTGCGAGGAAAAGGCTCAGAATTCCGAGCCCACCCGCTGGCGGTGATGCAGGGCAGTCTGGAGCGACTGCTGATGCTGACATCTGGTCCGGACTGAAGGACCTGACAACGATTACGGACATGTCGTCTACTGTCACTGCATATGATTCTCTCCCCATTGAAAGAATGGTGGAGGATTATATGAGTGACCGCATCCAAGTAGGCACGTCACACAGTCCGTACTTATACTGGCAGGAAAAAGAGGCAATTTGGAGGCCCTTGCACAAACTGGCTTTATTCTACCTAAGTTGCCCTCCCACAAGTGTGTACTCCGAAAGAGTGTTTAGTGCCGCCGCTCACCTTGTCAGCAATCGGCGTACGAGGTTACATCCAGAAAATGTGGAGAAGATGATGTTCATTAAAATGAATTATAATCAATTCCTCCGCGGAGACATTGACCAGCAGCAATTGCCTCCACAAAGTACACAGGGAGCTGAGATGGTGGATTCCAGTGGGGACGAATTGATAATCTGTGAGGAGGGGGATGTACACGGTGATATATCGGAGGATGATGATGAGGTGGACATCTTGCCTCTGTAGAGCCAGTTTGTGCAAGGAGAGATTAATTGCTTCTTTTTTGGGGGGGGTCCAAACCAACCCGTCATATCAGTCACAGTCGTGTGGCAGACTCTGTCACTGAAATGATGGGTTGGTTAAAGTGTGCATGTCCTGTTTTGTTTATACAACATAAGGGTGGGTGGGAGGGCCCAAGGACAATTCCATCTTGCACCTCTTTTTTCTTTTATTTTTCTTTGCGTCATGTGCTGTTTGGGGAGGGTTTTTTGGAAGGGCCATCCTACGTGACACTGCAGTGCCACTCCTAGATGGGCCCGGTGTTTGTGTCGGCCACTAGGGTCGCTTATCTTACTCACACAGTCAGCTACCTCATTGCGCCTCTTTTTTTCTTTGCGTCATGTGCTGTTTGGGGAGGGTTTTTTGGAAGGGACATCCTGCGTGACACTGCAGTGCCACTCCTAGATGGGCCCGGTGTTTGTGTCGGCCACTAGGGTCGCTTATCTTACTCACACAGTCAGCTACCTCATTGCGCCTCTTTTTTTCTTTGCGTCATGTGCTGTTTGGAGAGGGTTTTTTGGAAGGGACATCCTGCGTGACACTGCAGTGCCACTCCTAGATGGGCCCGGTGTTTGTGTCGGCCACTAGGGTCGCTTATCTTACTCACACAGTCAGCTACCTCATTGCGCCTCTTTTTTTCTTTGCGTCATGTGCTGTTTGGGGAGGGTTTTTTGGAAGGGCCATCCTGCGTGACACTGCAGTGCCACTCCTAGATGGGCCCGGTGTTTGTGTCGGCCACTAGGGTCGCTTATCTTACTCACACAGTCAGCTACCTCATTGCGCCTCTTTTTTTCTTTGCGTCATGTGCTGTTTGGGGAGGGTTTTTTGGAAGGGCCATCCTGCGTGACACTGCAGTGCCACTCCTAGATGGGCCCGGTGTTTGTGTCGGCCACTAGGGTCGCTTATCTTACTCACACAGTCAGCTACCTCATTGCGCCTCTTTTTTTCTTTGCGTCATGTGCTGTTTGGGGAGGGTTTTTTGGAAGGGACATCCTGCGTGACACTGCAGTGCCACTCCTAGATGGGCCCGGTGTTTGTGTCGGCCACTAGGGTCGCTTAGCTTACTCACACAGCGACCTCGGTGCAAATTTTAGGACTAAAAATAATATTGTGAGGTGTGAGGTATTCAGAATAGACTGAAAGTGAGTGGAAATTATGGTTTTTGAGGTTAATAATACTTTGGGATCAAATGACCCCCACATTCTATGATTTAAGCTGTTTTTTTGGGTTTTTTGAAAAAAACACCCGAATCCAAAACACACCCGAATCCGACAAAAAAAATTCGGTGAGGTTTTGCCAAAACGCGGTCGAACCCAAAACACGGCCGCGGAACCGAACCCAAAACCAAAACACAAAACCCGAAAAATTTCAGGCGCTCATCACTAATTTTTAACCCATTTTTTGCCCACGTTTCTAATTTCAAACATCTTTTAAAAAGGTATCTTAAAATGAAATTGGGGGTGTTTCAGACTTGATCGTAGCTGTGCTAAATTTAGCACAGCTACGATCAGTAACATAGACATACGGAGGGACATCCAGCACAGGGCTATCCCATCCCGCATGTCAGTCCCTGCACAGCGGCGATGCTTTTGCACTTAAGGAGTTGCTCCCGGACAGCGCAGCTTTTGCATGCTGGCCGGGAGCTACTCTTCGCTGCCTGGGTCGCAACGGCTGCGTTTGACATCACGCAGCCGCTGCGGCCCACCCCCTGCACGGTCCGGCCATGCCTGCGTTGGCCGGACTGCGCCCACAAAACGGTAGCCAAACGCCGTGCGGCCCCCTTCCTCCCAGTGACCGCATCGGCCTGTCAATCAGGCAGAGGCGATCGCTAGGCAATGACAGCCGTTGGCTGTCAGCCATGCACCGGTGCACTTCAGCGCCAGCGCATGCGCTGTTCTGACCTGATCGTTGCACTGCGAAGAACTGCAGCGAGTGATCATGTCAGAATGACCCCCATTGTTGCTTCATATATGATACAAAAAATAAAAATTCTTTGATATTGAGAGCCACAAATGATTCCCGTTTTAAAAATATGGGCAGACTCTCACAAAGTCCTGCACAGCCTGCAACTAACAGGCTAGAGATGTGCACCGGAAATTTGCTGGTTTTGTGTTTTGGTTTTGGATTCGGTTCCACGGCCGTGTTTTGGATTCAGACGCATTTTGGCAAAACCTCCCTGAAAATTTTTTGTCGAATTCGGGTGTGTTTTGGATTCGGGTGTTTTTTTTTCAAAAACAGCTTAAATCATAGAATTTGGGGGTAATTTTGATCCTATAGTATTATTAACCTCAATAACCATAATTTCCACTCATTTCCAGTCTATTCTGAACACCTCACAATATTATTTTTAGTCCTAAAATTTGCACCGAGGTCGCTGGATGACTAAGCTAAGCGACCCACGTGGCCGGCACAAACACCTGGCCCATCTAGGAGTGGCACTGCGGTGGCAGACAGGATGGCATTCATAAAAATTGGCCCTAAACAGCACATGATGCAAAGATAAATAATAAAAAAAGAGGTGCAAGATGGAATTGTCCTTGGGCCCTCCCACCCACCCTTATGTTGTATAAACAGGACATGCACACTTTAACAAACCCATAATTTCAGCCACAGGGTCTGCCACGTGACTGTGGCTGAAATGACTGGTTGGTTTGGGCCCCCACCAAAAAAAGAAGCAATCAATCTCTCCTTGCTCAAACTGGCTCTACAGAGGCAAAATGTCCACCACCACATCATCCTCTGATTCCTCACCCCTTTCACTGTGTACATCCCACTCCTCACAGAGTATTAATTAGTGCCCACTGGAATCCACCATCTCAGGTCCCTGTGTACTTTCTGGAGGCAATTGCTGGTGAATGTCTCCATGGAGGAATTGATTATAATTAATTTTGATTACCATCATCTTCTCCACATTTTTTGGAAGTAACCTCGTACACCGATCGCTGACAAGGTGACCGGCTGCACTAAACACTGTTTCAGAGTACACACTGGAGGGTGGGCAACTTAGGTAAAATAAAGCCAGTTTGTGCAAGGGCCTCCAAATTGCCTCTTTTTCCTGCCAGTATACGTACGGACTGACGTGCCTACAGTGATGCTGTCACTCATATAATCCTCCACCATTCTTTCAATGGTCACAGAATCATATGCAGTGACAGTAGATGACATGTCAGTAATCGTTGGCAGGTCCTTCAGTCCGGACCAGATGTCAGCACTCGCTCCAGACTGCCCTGCATCACCGCCAGCGGGTAGGATCAGAATTCTTAGCCTTTTCCTCGCAGCACCAGTTGCGGGAGAATGTAAAGATGGAGCTGTTGATGGGTCACGTTCTGCTTGACTTGACAATTTTCTCACCAGCAGGTCTTTGAACCTCTGCAGACTTGTGTCTGCCGGAAAGAGAGCTACAACGTAGGCTTTAAACCTAGGATCGAGCACGGTGGCCAAAATGTAGTGCTCTGATTTAAACAGATTGACCACCAATGAATCCAGGTTAAGCGAATTAAGGGCTCCATTCACAAGTCCCACATGCCTAGCGGAATCGCTCCATTTTAGCTCCTCCTTCAAACTCTCCAGCTGCTTCTGCAATAGCCTGATGAGGGGAATGACCTGACTCCACTGCACTTGAGTCAGGTGCATTCCCCCTCCTTTGCCTATATCTTAGGCAGATGTATAGGCTTGAATGGCCTTTTGCTGCTCCTCCATCCTCTGAAGCATATAGAGGGTTGAATTCCACCTCGTTACCACCTCTTGCTTCAGCTGATGGCGGGGCAGGTTCAGGAGTGTTTGCTGGTGCTCCAGTCTTCGGCATGCGGTGGCTGAATGCCGAAAGTGGCCCGCAATTCTTTGGACCACCGACAGCATCTCTTGCACGCCCCTGTCGTTTTTTTTTAATTCTGCACCACCAAATTCAATTTATGTGCAAAACATGGGACGTGCTAGAATTTGCCCACATGTAATGCACGCACAATATTGGTGGCATTGTCCGATGTCACAAATCCCCAGGAGAGTCCAATTGGGGTCAGCCATTCTGCGATGATGTTCCTCAGTTTCCGTAAGAGGTTGTCAGCTGTGTGCCTCGTATGGAAAGCGGTGATACAAAGCGTACCCTGCCTAGGAACGAGTTGGCATTTGAGAGATGCTGCTACTGGTGCCGCCGCTGCTGTTCTTGCTGCGGCAAGCAATACATCTACCCAGCGGGCAGTCACAGTCCTATAGTCCTGAGTCTGCCCTGCTCCACTTGTCCACATGTCCGTGGTTAAGTGGACATTGGGTACATCTGCATTTTTTAGGACACTGGTGACTCTTTTTCTAAAGTCTCTGTTCATTCTCGGTATCGCCTGCCTAGAGAAGTGGAACCTAGATGGTATTTGGTACCGGGGACACACTACCTCAAGAAATTCTCTAAGTCCCTGTGAACTAACGCCGGATACCGGGGGTCATTCCGAGTTGTTCGCTCGCAAGCTGCTTTTAGCAGCTTTGCACACGCTAAGCCGCCGCCTACTGGGAGTGAATCTTAGCTTATCAAAATTGCGAACGAAAGATTAGCAAAATTGCGAATAGACACTTCTTAGCAGTTTCTGAGTAGCTCCACACTTACTCGGCATCTGCGATCAGTTCAGTGCTTGTCGTTCCTGGTTTGACGTCACAAACACACCCAGCGCTCGCCCAGACACTCCTCCGTTTCTCCAGCCACTCCCGCGTTTTACCCAGAAACGGTAGCGTTTTTTCACACACACCCATAAAACGGCCTGTTTCCGCCCAGAAACACCCACTTCCTGTCAATCACATTATGATCACCAGAACGAAGAAAAAACCTCGTAATGCCGTGAGTAAAATACCTAACTGCATAGCAAATTTACTTGGCGCAGTCGCACTGCGGACATTGCGCATGCGCATTAGCGACTAATCACTCCGTTGCGAGAAAAAAATAACGAGCGAACAACTCGGAATGACCCCCACCGGACGCACGTCTAACACCAACACAGCTGCCAAGGCCTGAGTTATCCAATTTGCAACAGGATGACTGCTGTGATATTTCATCTTCCTCGCAAAGGACTGTTGGACAGTCAATTGCTTACTGGAAGTAGTACAAGTGGTCTTCCGACTTCCCCTCTGGGATGATGATCGACTCCCAGCAGCAACAACAGCAGTGCCAGCAGCAGTAGACGTTACACTTAAGGATCCATCGGAGGAATCCCAGTCAGGAGAGGACTCGTCAGACTTGCCAGTGACATGGCCTGCAGGACTATTGGCTTTCCTGTCTAAGGAGGAAATTGACACTGAGGGAGTTGGTGGGGTGGCTTGCAGGAGCTTGGGTACAAGAGGAAGGGATTTAGTGCTTCCACTGTCACCCAAAGTTTTGAACTTGTCAATGACTTCTGATGAATGCACTCCAGGTGACGTATAAGGGAGGACGTTCCTAGGTGGTTAACGTTCTCACCCCTACTTATTAAAGCTTGACAAAGGCAACACACGGCTTGACACCTGTTGTCCACATTTCTGTTAAAATAATTCCACTCCGAAGAGGTGATTTTTTTTGTAATTTGACCAGGCATGTCAACGGCAATATTCATCCCACAGACAACAGGTGTCTCCCCGGGTGCCTGACTTAAACAAACCACCTCACCATCAGAATCCTCCTTGTCAATTTCCTCCTCAGCGCCAGCAACACCCAAATTCTAATCCTGGTGTATGTCAACGGTGACATCTTCAATTTGACTATCAGGAACTGGACTGTGGGTGCTCCTTCCAGCACTTCCAGGGGGCGTGCAAATGGTGGAAGGAGCCACCTCTTCCCGTCCAGTGTTGGGAAGGTCAGGCATCGCAACCGACACAATTGGACTCTCCTTGGGGATTTGTGATTTAGAAGAAAGCACAGTTCTTTGCTGTGCTTTTGCCATCTTAACTCTTTTCAGTTTTCTAGTGGGAGGATGAGTGCTTCCATCCTCATGTGAAGCTGAACCACTAGCCATGAACATAGGCCAGGGCCTCAGCCGTACCTTGCCACTCCGTGTCGTAAATGGCATATTGGCAAGTTTACACTTCTCCTCAGACGCTTTTAATTTAGATTTTTGGGTCATTTTACTGAACTTTTGTTTTTTGGATTTTACATGCTCTCTACTATGACATTGGGCATCGGACTTGGCAGATGACGTTGATGGCATTGAATCGTCTCTGCCATGACTAGTGGCAGCAGCTTTAGCACTAGGTGGAAGTGGATCTTGATCTTTCCCTATTTCACCCTCCACATTGTTGTTCTCCATTTTTTAATGTGTGGAATTATATACCAGTAATATTATTATATCAATACTGTACTGTACTGTACAACTATATACTGTTGGTCTCCAAAATGCTGCACTGTACTACTATATATACTGCTCACAAGAATGCAGCACAGATATGGAATGGATACTTGCAGTGACACAGAGCTGCAAGATACAGCAATGGCCTACTGTACTGTACAACTATATACTGTTGGTCACCAAAATGCAGCACACTGAGCACAGATATTTGCAGCACACTGAGCACAGATATGGAGCGTTTTCAGGCAGAGACCGTAGATATTTGCAGCACACTAAGCACAGATATTTGCAGCACACTGAGCACAGATATGGAGCTTTTCAGGCAGAGAACGTAGCCACGTCCTCTCCGTTCAATCTCCAATGCACAAGTGAAAATGGCGGCGACGCGCGGCTCTTTATATAGAATACGAATCTTGCGAGAATCCAAAAGCGGGATGATGACGTTCGGCCGCATTCGGGTTAACCGAGCTAGGCGGGAAGATCTGAGGCTGCCTCGGACCCGTATAAAATAGGTGAAGTTCGGGGGAGTTCGGATCTCGACGAACCAAACCTGCTCATCTCTGTAACAGGCTATTAAATTTGACCCCACATCTGAATCAGACCCAGGGTTTTCAAAGCAGTGATGAAAAGGACCTAGGAAAGCATTCCTAAATCCAGCAGTGAAATCGGTGTGTAACTTTAAAGTGATAAACATCCTCAACATAACCCTTTACTAGAGATGTGCGGCTGGCACTTTTCGTGTTTTGTGTTTTGGTTTTAGTTCTAATTCCACTTTCGTGTTTTGGTTTTGGCTTGGTTTTGACAAAACCACCCTTTCGTGTTTTGGTTTTGGTTTTGGATCTGGACGATTTTTGAAAAAAACATAAAAACAGCTAAAATTAAATAATGTGGGGGTAATTTTGCTCCTACGGTATTATTAACCTAAATAACAATCATTTCCACTCATTTCCAGTCTATTCTGAACACCTCACACCTCACAATATTGTTTTTTAGGCCAAAAGGTTGCACCGAGGTTGCTGGATGACTAAGCTAAGCGACACAAGTGGACAACACAGATGCCTGGCCCATCTAGGAGTAGCACTGCAGTGTCAGACAGGAGGGCAGATATAAAAAGAGGCCCGAAATAGCACATCATGCAAAGAAGAAAAAAAATTGCAATGAGGTGGTTGTATGACTAAGCCAGGCGACACAAACAATTGGCCCATCTAGGCGTGGCATTGCAGTGGCAGACAGGAGGGCAGATATAAAAAAAAAAGGCCCCAAACAGCACATAATGCAAAGAAAAAAAAAAGGTGCACTGAGGTTGCTGTATGACTAAGCTAAGCGACACAAGCACCTGGCCCATCTAGTAGTGTCACACAGTGGCTGAATGTCGATAGTTGGCCGCAATTTTTTCGGTCCACTGACAGCATCTCCAGCACGCTCCAGTCCCTTTAAAAAAAAAAAATCTGCAGTTGGTGGACTTATACGGCAGTACCCCAGGACTAATACAGCTGTTCCCCTGGACTCATACGGCAGTGTTACACAGGATGGCACTTTTCAAAAACTAGGCCCCAAACAGCACCTCATGCAAAGATGTCGAAGAGGTGCAATGAGGTAGCTGTATGACTAAGCCAAGCGACACAAACAACTCCAACTGGAAATTTACGTCCAAATTACTGGAATTAATTGGCAAGATCACTGTAATTAATAATTATAAATCACTGAAATTAATTGGCAAAATCACTGTAATTATACGTCCAAATCATTGGAATTAAATGGCAAGAGCACTGTAATTAATAATTATAAATCACTGAAATTAATTGGGAAAATCACTGTAATTATATGTCCAAATCACTGGAATTAAATGGCAAAATCTCACTATTGCCTGCCTAGTTACTATCGCCTGCCTAGTTAAGTGGAATCTAGATGGGATTTGGTACCGGGGACACAATACCTCCATCAATTGTCTAAATCCCACTGAACTAATGGCGAATACCGGACGCACGTCTAACACCAACATAAGTGTCAATGACTCAGTTATGAGGGCTTCCATCGTCATGTGAAGCTGAACCACTAGTCATGAACATAGTCCAGGGACTCAGCCATTCCTTGCCACTCAGTGACGTAAATGGCATATTGGCAAGTTTACGCTTCTCCTCAGACGATTTAAATTTCTTTTTTTGGTTCTTTTTACTGAACTTTGGCTTTTTGGATTTTACATGCCCTCTACTATCACATTGGGCATCGGCCTTGGCAGATGACGTTGATGGCATTTCATTGTCTATGTCATGGCTAGTGGCAGCAGCTTCAGCACTAGGAGGAAGTGGTTCTTCTGGATCTTTCCCTAATTTATCCTCAAAATTTTTGTTCTCCATTATTTTTTGGGAGTTATATGAGACAATGGCCTTCATTCCGAGTTGTTCGCTCGCTAGCAGATTTTAGCAGCATTGCACACGCTAGGTCGCCGCTCTCTGGGAGTGTATCTTAGCTTAGCAGAATTGCGAATGAAAGATTAGCAGAATTGCAAATAGAAAATTCTTAGCAGTTTCTAAATAGCTCGAGACTTACTCCTACACTGCGATCAGCTCAGCCTGTTTCGTTCCTGGTTTGACATCACAAACACGCCCTGCGTTCGGCCAGCCACTCCCCCGTTTCTCCAGACACTCCCGTGCTTTATTCTGACACGCCTGCGTTTTTCCGCACACTCCCAGAAAACGGTCAGTTTCCACTCAGAAACACCCACTTCCTGTCAATCACACTCCGATCACTTCAACGATGAAAATTCTTCGTTCAGACGTGAGTAAATCTACTAAGTTTTGTGCTAAAATACTTAGTGCATGCGCACTGCGTACCATGCTCATACGCATTTTTGCCTTAATTGCTCCGTTGCGAAAATCGGCAACGAGCGAACAACTCGAATGACCCCCAATATGCGGCACAGGCGTGACTGGAGTGACTGATGAGAGAGGACACTACCACTGGTCTGATGCAGCACAAACACAACAATACTGTAAGAGACTTGTGGTGGTGGTTGTTATTATTATTATTATACGGCAGCAGTGGACATATAGCAGCAGCGTATATCGTCACTGGAATGACGGATGAGTCAGGATACTACCACTGGTCTGATGCAGCACAAACACCACAATACTGTAAGGGACTTGTGGTTGTTGTTATTATTATTATACGGCAGCAGTGGACATATAGCAGCAGTGTATATCATCACTGGAATGACTGATGAGACAGGACACTACCACTGGTCTGATGCAGCACAACACAATCAACAACACTTTATACAGTTACACTGGCAGGAGATGACACCAACACTGTGACTGCCTGGACTGATGCAGCACAATACACTGTGACTACACTGGACTGGACTGAGCAGCACAACACAGCACAAGACTTGCCACCCTACTTTTCCGCCCCCACACAGACACTGGAGGACGGAGGCACGTCCTCTCACTACACTCTCCAAGACTGGAGTGAAAAAGGGCGCGATGTGCGGCTCCTTTATATGGAATCCAAATCCCGCAAGAATCCGACAGCAGGATGATGACGTTTTGCCGCGTTCTGGTTTCCGAGTCAGGCGGCAAAACCCTAGCCTGACTCTGTTCCGGGCTTTGAAGGCAAAGTCTGGTAGGGTTCGATTCTATGAGAACCGAACCCGCTCATCTCTACACTTTACTAATTCAGTTTTAAACTATGCTGACTCCTTTTATGGTTG